>NW_010405171.1:36345-52395 GCF_000710305.1 Buceros rhinoceros silvestris | reverse complement strand
GAGCTCGCCGCAGCGGCCGTTGCAGAGGGCGTTGTGAGACCTGCTGTAAACAATGGAAACTTTCTCCTGCGCGAAGGGTGCTGCTGCCTTCTGGCCTGCTCCGGCCGTGCCGTTGTAGGAAGTGGGTGTGCGAGGTTAGCGCTCTCCTGAGCCACCTGTTCCTCGCGGGTGACAGTTAATTTGCTTATTTTGGCAGAAACGAGCTGCTGGATGTAGAAGGAAGGTAGTCGTGCACACGGAAAATGCCTCGAAGGGACAAGTGTTGTCAGACTGACCACCATCACCATGGATGCTGTGAACCAGGTACAGTGGTGTGTGATGCTTTGGCCATTTTACTTACCTCCTTCTTTAAAAGCTTGTGGAAACTGTTGTGATGTTGCAGATGTGCATCGTTACTGACAGTTTCTGAGTTTTGTTTGGAAATGTTTTTTTTTATATCCTTGAACTGCCCTGTTAAAATTGTTTCAGGAAGATAGTTTCTCAGTTCCTGCAGGATGTGCCATAATCCCCAAGCCACCACATGGGCATTGTGAGCAGAGGGGAGGTCAGAAGTTGTGTAAAACAGCTGGCCTTTTTGTTTCTGGCAATCTCATGCATTTGCTTTTATGTTTGCATTATGTTTTTTGCTTTACATCTGCTCTGGTGAGCTCTGATAAAGTTGAAGATCTTATTCACAGATGAGAAAAGAAAACGCAAGCTGCGAAAAGGCTGTTTGCATTCCCCCACAGTGTGATATGGAAGATGCCATCAGTGGAAAGTAAAATGAATACTTTGAAGGAGTAGCAAACTTGATAGGTTTTTTTGTAATTGTTCTGCCTACTGTTCCAGGTGGTAGCTTGATAAGAAATGTAGTTCCTTTCTTGCTTCCTTGTTGCTGAATTTGTTACTTGGATGCTCTCACTTGTGTTTTGGAAGGAAAGCCATCATTTTGGCAAACTAACAGTTGAAAGCAAGAGCATAGCAACTCTGATAATGCTTCTTTAATTAAATGTAATTTGAGAGTAGGTATTGTTCAGCTAGTAGAAACATTTATTTGTGTTTAAGATGAAATGGGTTTGGGTTATTCTAATGCTTTAAAAGAGCTGGAATGCTTCTCTTGCCTTAAAAGTAACAGTGATGTGTTATGTCTTGCTTTAGTATGTCACTCCTCTTGATGTCAGTGGGTTTGCACATGCATATTCAAGGCAATATGCAAACCAAAATATACTATTTTGAAGAACAGGCAAGAGGCTAGTAGCATACAATATGTCATTGTGTTAGAGATCCCCAAACGATTAGCTGATTTGTAATGGTTGTTCTGTGTTCGTACATATAATAGTACGTTATGGGGCCAGGATGGTTCATTCTGTCATTCTGTTCTTAGACTGCTTTTCTTTCTGATGTTCTTTTCAGCTTATAACCTCACATCTTTTAGAACAACTTTACTGTCAAAATGTGCTTAATCTGTTTGCATTTAAGATCTTTAAATAGTTTTGTACTATCCCTCTACTGCTCTTTATCGAAAATGAATTTCTTAGAGATGCTTAGTGCTTCATTTAAAAATTGAATCCTTACAATGGGGTTAAAATCCAACCAAATGGATAAGGCAGGAGCTGATTTATGAAGTACAAAGCTAGTTCTTTTGTTCATAAGAAATTAAAAAGAAGATCTAACTAATGGTTTTGCAAACACATGCTTGAATAAACTCAGTTACTGATTTACACTTGGTTTCCCCTCTGGGCAAAGCTTAATTGTCATATGCATATACTGCGATCGCATGCTATTAATTTTCATCTGCACAATTACTGCATATTGGAATAACTAATAATCATCCTGATCAATAAATGTTTTAATTTCAATGGATTTTACAAAGATTGTAGTGTGGAATGAAATGTCAGAAATAAGGTCCCACAAGTTTGCCTGAAAGAGAAACATTTCTTGAATGTAGTTTTATTGGTTAAAAATATTATAATAGCAATTTTTGGTATATACTATGTAGTTATGCTTTTGATTTTTTCTGATCATTGCTACTTTAGTGTTGGATTCAGTGCTTAAGTGTGTACTGGCAACACTAAAATCACATTGTACAGTGTGAAGTACAGTATTTGGTAATACTTTTCTGTACATCTGTTATGATTTGATTAATGTCAAGTACATTGTTCTGGGGAATTACTTTAGTTGATGGAAATTTCTAGTGAGTTAATTTGTGGTTATAGATTTATGGTTTTGCATTAGATACACATATGGATACATATTTTCTTTAAAAAGTCAAAATTACAGCAAACTGTCAGGGGGCATCGTGGCTGGAAATTCAGTATTGACTGGTTTTGAATTCAGTGTGTACACAACTTTTTGAATCGCAATCATCTGATTGGAAGAGATCTTTAAGATCAAGTCCAACCATACACCCTGTACTGCCAGGGTGCCTAAACCATGTCCCTCAGTGCCATATGTACACGTCTTCTAAACATTTCAAGGGATGGGCACTCCACCACTTCCCTGGGCAGACTGTTCCAATGCTTAATGACCCTCTTTGTAAAGAAATTCTTCCTAATATCCAACCTGAATCTCCCCTGGTGCAACTTGAGGCCATTTCCTCTTGTCCTGTCACTTGTTACATGGGAGAAGAGTCCGACGCCCACTTCACTACAACCTCCTTTCAGATAGTTGAAGAGAGTGATAAGGTCTCCCCTGAGTCTTTTCTCCTCTAGGCTAAACAATCTCAGTTCCCTCAGATGCTCCTCGCAGGACTGGTGCTCTAGACCCTTCATCAGCTTTGTTGCCCTTCTCTGAACATGGTCCAGCACTTCAATGTCCTTCTTGTAGTGAGGGGGCTCTAAACTGAACACAGTATTCGAGGTGTGGCCTCAGCAGTGCAGAGTACAGGGGGACAGTCACTTCCCTACTCCTGCTGGTCACACTGTTTCTGATACAAGCCAGGATGCTGTTGGCCTTCTTGGCCACCTGGGCACACTGCTGGCTCATATTCAATCCCTGTCGACCAAAACCTCCAGGTCCTTTTCTGCTGGGCAACTTTCCAGCCACTCCTCCCCAAGCCTGTAGCTTTGCAGGGGGTTGTTGTGGCCCAGGTGTAGGACCCAGCACTTGTTGAACTTCATGCTATTGGCTTTGGCTCACTGATCCAGCCTGTCCAGTTCCCTCTGTAGAGCCTCCTGACCTTCAAGCAGATCAACCCACCCACCCAAGGCAACTTTTACTGTAGACCTAGCCTTTCTTTTTAGCTACTTTACTGTATGCACAGAAAGTGACCTGAGTATTGCCTAATGGATTATTATTCTTTCATGTATTTCAGTGCATCTGTTGGAACCTGGTGATCCTCCATTATTACAGCAGCCTCTGCAAACATCAAAATCTGGTATTCAACAAATCATTGAGTGTTTTCGATCAGGTATGAAACTATGCCTGGCTCTTAAGAAGTTCATTGCCTTGTCGTAAGAGTTATGTATATTTAGTATGCTAAAATAACCAACACCTAACTTTCTACATAACTGTAAACTATTTGCAGGTTTTTTGAATTAGGCACTGTTCCATCTAATAAGGGTTTTCATATAAAGTAGTTTGTTGTTCTGCTTTGTTTCATCCCCTCTGCTGTTATTAATGAGTTTATCCTAAAACTCCTGAAATGGAGAGAGCATTTAGTGTTTACCTTGAACTTTTTAGAATTGCTTTATCGTGTTACTTTCAGGGTGTTCCTTGATTGTTTTTTGTGGGTTTCAATACATAGCAATGAATCTAAGAATAACAAGTGTTTGGGAAAGCATGCCAGAGGTGATTGAAACTTTGGTTTCTAGATGTTTCTATGCTTCTGATATGGCAAACAAAACATTGTATTTTCATAGCCTTTGGTGCAGGAATACAGCAGTTATTACAAAAATTAAAGCAATGTTTTTAATGCTACTATCTCTATGTTTCTCGAATGTTCCACATAGAGCTGTTATATATATAAAATCTTTCATGTATATATCATTGTTGCTGTGTAATGGGATGCATGTTTGGGATGAGTCTTGTCAAAGGGCATAATATTTAAGTTCTCCTCTAACATTCAACAACTTGATACAAGAAGAAAAACTGAATGTGAGAGTCATCATTAGTAATCCCTTTTAGTTTGGTTAAGATTGCCCAAGGCCTCAGATGTGCATGACAGGCTTCTTTCGCTTGAAGCAGTTTAAAACTGTACTGGTGTAGCACGAGCTATTTCCAAGAACTCTGTCTCTGGGCTACTTCCAGATTGTCCTCACTGGGAGGTGTTAAATTGGTGTTCTACCTTGACATCTTCAGTTATCTGCACCAGGGAAGTTGGACTGAAGGCCAATGGACTTAGACAAGATTTTGCTGTTTGGTTTTGAAGAAGTGACATTTCATTATGGAAAGAAACTATTTTGATTCACATGGTAAAGAAATAGCGGTAAAAGCCAGAGTATTGTCCGTAACTATTAAGTGGCTCTAGCAAAAGCTTCTGTCATCCAAAGCATTAATAATAACAGATGCATTTGAATCCTTTTTGTGTGTGTGTTTGCTAAAGGCATAAACTTTGGTATTTCTGCTGGAAAAGTATTTGTATTGATCAATGTTCTGTACCAATTTATTGTGACTATCATGCTATTCTAGTGTCAACATTTACAAGTATTAACAGGATCATAGAATCTTAGACTGTTTTGGGCTGGAAGGGACCTTTGAAGGTCATCTGGTCCAATGGCTCCCTGCAGTAAGCAGTGACATCTTCAACTAGGTTGTGTTACTCAGAGCCCGTCTGTCCTGACCTTGAACGTTTCCAGGGATGGGGCATCAACTACCTCTCTGGGCAACCTGTGCCAGTGTTTCACCACCCTAATTGTAAAAAAATTTCTTTCTTATATCTCCTCTGAATCTCCCCTATTGTAGAATAAAACCATTAACCCTTGTCCCGTCACAACAGGCCTTGCTAAAAAAGTCTGTCCCCACCTCTCTTATAAGCCCCCTTAAGTACTGAAACAATGGAATAAGGTCACCCTAGAGCTTTCTCTAGGCTGAACAATCCCAAGTCTCTCAGCCTGACCTTGTATCAGAGTTGCTCCATCCATCTGATCATTTTTGTGGTCCACCTCTGGACCTGCTCCAAAAGGTCCGTGTCCTTCTTGTGCTGAGGACAGCTGGACACAGTACTCCAGATCAGGTCTCACCAGAGCAGAGGGACAGGATCACCTCTGTCAACCTGTTGGCCATGCTTCTTCTGATGAAGCCCAGGATTGTCCCCACCTCTCTTATAAGCCCCCTTAAGTACTGAAACAATGGAATAAGGTCACCCTAGAGCTTTCTCTAGGCTGAACAATCCCAAGTCTCTCAGCCTGACCTTGTATCAGAGTTGCTCCATCCATCTGATCATTTTTGTGGTCCACCTCTGGACCTGCTCCAAAAGGTCCGTGTCCTTCTTGTGCTGAGGACAGCTGGACACAGTACTCCAGATCAGGTCTCACCAGAGCAGAGGGACAGGATCACCTCTGTCAACCTGTTGGCCATGCTTCTTCTGATGCAGCCCAGGATACAGTTGGCTTTCTGGGCTGTGAGTGCATGTTGCCAGCTCACGTCCACGTTTTTCATCAACAAGTACCCCCAAGTCCTTCTTGGCAGGGCTGCTCTCAATCCTTTCATTCCCCAGCCTATATTGATACCAGGGGTTGCCCTGACACAGGTGCAGCACCTTGCACTTGGCCTTGTTGAGCCTCATGAGGTTCACAAGTGCCCACTTTTCCATCTTGTCTGGGTCCCTCTGGATGGCATCCCATCCCTGTGACATGTCAGCTGCATAACTCAGCTTGGTTATGCAAGCTTTGTCTTTTGCAAACTTGGGTTTGCACTTGATCCCACTGTCTATGCCATTAATGAAGTTATTAAACAACACTGGACCCAGCACAGACCCCTGAGGGACTTGTCACTGGTCTCCATCTGGACATCAAGCCATTGACCACTACCCTATGGATGTGACCATCCAACCAATTCCTTATCCACCGAACAGTCCACCCATCAAATCCATACATATCTTTCCAATTTAAAGAGAAGGAAGTTGTGGGGGAATGTGTCAAAGGCTTTACAGATGACATCCATAGCTCTTCCTCTGTCCACTGATGTAATCACTTCATTGTAGAAGGCCACTAGGTTGGTCAGGCAGGACTTGCTCTTGGTAGAGCTATGTTGGCTGTCTCGAAGCACCTTCCTGTCCCCCATGTGCCTTAGCAGAGCTTCTAGGAGGATCTGTTTCATGATCTTCACAGGCACAGAGGTGAGGCTGACAGGTCAGTAGTTCCCAAGTTCCTCCTTTCTGTCCTTTTTAAAAGTGGGTGCAATGTTTCCCTTTTTCCAGTCCCCAGGAACTTCACCTGACTGCCAGGACTTTTCAACTGTTGTGGAGGGTTGCTTGGCCACTACACCAGCCGATTCCCTCAGGACTCTGGAATGCATCTCGTCAGGTCCCAAAATTTGACAAAGTATCACCTCTCCTAATTAGAAGTACCTACTAAACAGAGAAGGCTCCAGTAAGGTGGAGGCAGCATATGCTGACAGAAGAATGACTGCTCCTTGCTACAATCTGCAGCTAGTGAAGAATAAGATGACATTTTTTTTCTCTGCCTGCTGTGTTCCACAGTGGATGTTTTAAATTTATTTGCTGTTTCCAGAAGTTCCGAAAGGTCTACAGTTTAATTCAAAAGGACCAATTATTTTTTTATTTCCACCAGTGAAAAGTTCTATAGTTGTATAAGGATGGCTTGAAGCCAGAGTTACTACTGTGTCATCTAGTCTGACCTCCAGTGTATCACAAATCCTTTAATCTCACCCAGTAATTCTTAATACCAATAATTCGGATTAGACAAAAACAGTCCTGAAAGAAAGAGACTAAAATATCAGTGTAACAGGAAAGACAATGAGGGACTTGGGTATCCCTTGATTTGGAAATAGAGGAGAATTAGATTATTTTTTTTGTTTGCTTTTTGGGGGTTTTTTTGTTTGTTTGGGAGAGGGAATTATGTCTAGGGCATGAATCAACAGTATGGCCACATTTTGGTTTATTGTGTGCTGTCACCAAATTGGAGACCTTTTTTTGAATTATGGTTCTGTAACATATTGGAATTTTATCTACATGGAGCATCTTCAGTTTCATTCAGCTGGGTTTTTGTCAGTGGTTTTCTTTATATGCAGAAATTCAAATGTTGATTGGTAAGATCTGAGTAAACAACTTGCTTTTGGGGGAACTCTGTACAATTTTTAAAGTCGGTGTTTTTACTAAACCAAAGTATTTTTCCTGTAGTCTGTTAAAATACAGGTCAGATGGAGATAAGGGTAGTAACACTTGAAGAAAGAGCAGTGAGAGGAAAAGACAAGAGGCTGTGGCTGTAGACCAGGAAAGGTGCAGGAGGGGACAGAAACTGACTGGTAGCCTCAGATATACAAATTTGGGTGCATTTATAAGCAGTTGTTAAAGAAGCAGAAGACACTCTGCTTTGCTAAAACTCAGTATAAAAAGTTTTCTTGGTGTACTACTATTACACCAAGAAATAAAAATTTGTCTTAGTAAGGCCCATTCATATTGAAGAGCTGTTACAAAATTTTTAGTGTTTGAAAGAGTTTTGTTTAGGAAATAGTTCTGCAGTATGACTCTGATCTTTAAAAGGAATTCTTAAAGAGAAATGTCTGTCATGATAGAAAAATGGAATTTCTGTTTCATCTTGAAGAATGTCTTGATATTGTTTCATAGTTGTCTGATAGTGTTTATTCTTCGTCCAGTTTCCATATTTTTGTTTACTGGACCAATTTTGATTAATTTTTATTTATTCCATTATAAAAAAACCCAATTAAGATAATTAGCTGAATTTGTTAAGTAATGTTTCTAATTTGGAGTGGTTAACTATTCATCATTTAGTAATCCATTGCTCATTGTAGGCATTATGTTCATAATTTTGTGAGATGAGAAGTGAAGGAGCAGGTTTGAAGTGTAACTTAAACTCTGAATCCTTCAGTTCTTTAAGCAAGGCTGGAATACATCAACAATACTTGTTCAAACTGTATCTTTGTGGAGTTTTTTAATATACAATGTATAATAGTCTGAAAAACTGTGTATTTTGTCATACTGCCTGTGTTTTAATAGAAAAGCTTCTGACTTAAATAATATGTATTTTCCTTTCAGCAGGCTCAAAATGTGTCTACAGTTCTACTTGCCTAAGCATCAGCATCTTGATCTAGGGTCAAGATACCTGGGTGTATTAACATTTCTTGACCTGTTAGTTATTATCTTCGTTTCGTTGTATGCTCTAGTTTTTTGCCTACCGGGTGCTGTTTTTACATGAAATAGCTGTATTTATCTTGTTTTCTTAGCACAGTTGGATAAGCTTAAAAAAACCCCTATAGGCTTCTTTAAATGCTCTAGGGGCTTGTTCTTTCCTGCTGGTGCAATTGTATTGCAGCAACCAGATAATGTAGTATGGGCTCCTCCCTAATGTTAGCTGTTAGTTTTTATTCTCAGTCATTGTGTTTTCACCATAAACTGTAATATGTAATCCTTGACTTTTTTTTTTTCAGACTAGTCTTTTCAGTGTATATGTTGTTATAACTGTCATGTTTTAAGATGTTTCCACTTTCATGGAATTAAAAGATGAACAGAAAACCTTCCTTAAGTGTAACATTTCTTTTATTACAGGAACTAAACAACTTAAACATATCTTGTTAAAAGATGTGGATACCATTTTTGAGTGTAAATTGTGCCGGAGTCTCTTCAGAGGATTACCAAATTTAATTACTCATAAAAAGTTTTATTGTCCTCCAAGCCTCCAAATGGATGATAGTAAGTTTTACTAACTGAAATATTTAATACAGCTATCTGAATTTGGGAGTCCTATTTTTCTGTACCATTTATACAAACACACCAGAAACAATGCTAAAAATGAAGTGGAATTAAATTTTGGTAGTAATGTGTAGATCTCTTTCATGGTAGTAAAAAAGTTACAGCACTGACTTAATAGAGATTAGCAACTGAGACTCTTGTCAGTGTCATAGTTTGAAAGCTAGTTTATATGTCCAACTTTTTAATGAAGAGTGTCAATGTTAACACTTTTTACTCCTTCTTCCCCTTTTCTTTTCCTGTCTTTCCCTTTTTATTGTGGAAAAGTACCAAAAAGTACACCAAAGGACTGGGAAATTAATGTCATAGAAAAGTGTGGATCTAACAAGAGTTTTCAGTTTTAGGTCAGCACAGCTCTGATGGACTTCAGCTGGATCCTATAAAGTGGTTTGGATCAATATCTGGTTTTCTCCTGTACTTGTGAAGCACTCAGTGTCACGGATGCAGTCCTCCAGTCTTTCTCATTCTGAAGCACAGACTGAAAGTTCACCCTTTTCTTTAAGGACCTGTGCTTCAGTAATACTCTGTTTCCCACGACCTCATCTCACCTTACGCTGCTTTAAGATACTCTATGTGACCATGCCTAGCCTATAACCTTTGTTGTAGAAATTAAACTTTATTATTAAAGTAACTTAAATGATGAGGAAAAAATAAAGTAGTATATTTTTATGAAAAAAGATTATTAAAATCTCATTCCAGTGATGACTTTGTTGATCTTAATAAAGCTGAGTAATTTGGAAACATGCCAGCATTCAAAAATGTTTTGTAAAGCTTTCTAATGATCTCTTAACTAGATCAACATAGGTGCAATGAGGGTTTTTCTTCCCCGATTAATGCCTTTCTGCCTCAGTATTTCAAAATTTAGGAATGAACGGTGATTTACATGAGCGATTCTTTTCCCACATTGTGTCAGCTGGCATTGTGACGAGAAGGTGAAAAGACTAGTACTGTCACCTTCCTTAAATGAGTATGGTTGGCCAGTTGCAGTGTCACAGAGCTTCTCTGTGAAAAGAGATCAGCTGTTTTTTCAAAGCAAGGTTAGAAGTGCATCTGACTTATATGATAAAGTTTCTAAACAAATTAAGATTGCCTTGAGTAAAGAGTTCCCATCCACCTCCTGGTGTTCTAGTGTTCATTTAATTGCCTGGGTATCTTTCATATTTCACTGTTTACTAGGAAGAGTGCAAATGAAGAGAATAATACTACATGCTTTGAATAAAACTATGTAAATACTTTTTATATAAAACTGACTATAATGATTATTGAATAAAGTGGGAGTTTTTTTCAATAAATAAAATTAAAAGACAGTGAACAAGTTAATCATCCCTGTGGTGAAAAATTCTAAAGACTATTCTCTGATGCCTTTTCTGAGATGTATTCTGTTACTGTAGTCATTAAGTAGTGTGAAAAGGTGCTGTAAAATAGGACGGACTTTTTACCTGTGAAAAAAATTACATAAATAGTCCCTTTTGAAACTTACTGCAAAAGGTGTTAAAAATTCAGTGCTAAAAAATGGGTTCTGAGCAACAAAACAGCATATTTCTTGTACTGACACTCTTTTCATGTATTGCTGGCAGTGTGGAAGGAACAACCTTAAGAGTGGGGTTTTAATTAGCTGTTAAACAGGAATTATATCTTAAAAATCATTGTGGATGATTTTGAACTGTATCGTCTTAGTGCCTCACCTTTTTGCTGTAGCACCTTGCCTTCTTAGTTATGCCAGTGCAGATGCTAAGTGTATTGTGTTGGGAGCTAGATCACTGCAATAATTTGGCATTTAAAAACAGGGTATTACTGAGGCCTGTAAAATCATGAATAGCATGACGGTCGAGGTCAATGGGAGCAATAATTTTTCTCTTTTTTTTTTTTTTTCATAATACAGAAACTGTGGGATATCTAGCAAAATTTCCAGACAGTGAGATTATCAGTATTTCTGGTAAAATAAAAAAAACTCTGCTTAACATTGTAGTAGCCAAGAATACAAATGCTTCAAAAGCATGTGAATAAACTTTTTGGAAAACTAGGTGTATTAAAACAGTACTTCAAAGGCAAACTTCAGCTGGAGCTGGTGGACAAATAAGGAGAAACCCTGTATCCTTTTTTCTAGCTTTTTAAGTCTGCATCAACTTATTATCAGGGCAGAATGCAGGATGAACCTTTGGTGAATCTCAGCGAAGTTACTCTGTCTTGAAATAACTTTTGGCTCAGTTTTTATTATTATTATCAGTACATTTTTTCCTCCCTGTACTTAACATTTACTATCTTACTCTATCACGGGGGCTATTAACTGCTTTGGTGTTACTAAAGATGTTTCCCTGCCCCAGAAGTTACATTGTCTCTTACCTCCTTGTATCTTCATGCAGTACTCAGGTTACACAGATGTTTCATTATTTCTTAAGGATTGTTCAGAATCTGCAGGTAAGAGCTTATTTCCAGAATTAGGTTCCTTTATTGAGAATGCCCATTTCAAGCAGTAGGAAAATCAGTTTATAATGATGCTTCAGGCTTAGTAGCACACCTTCAGAACAAGCTCAGTCATATGACTTTTTTTTTTGCAATTAATAGGTATTTTTAAAAAGCAGTTTAATTCCAGACAAACTAATTTTCAGTTTAGGTGGTTTTCACATTAGCACACTAGAAGGGTGTACTTATAATATTGCCTTTAACTAAAAAAATAATTTGTACTGTTGTGATGACAATGATTACTCGAAGCCTCTAAGTGTAAATGGTCAGAAAAATAGTTCAAATACAGGATTTGTGCAAATTTGGTGAACATGGTGGTTAAAGTATATTTTGAAATTGAAATAATTAGAAATTACAAAATCATTAAAAAATACTTTGCCTCTTTTCACAGACCTCCCAGATATAAACGATAAACAGAGTCAAGCCATAAATGACCTCCTGGAAGCAATCTATCCAAGGGTAGATAAGCAAGAATACGTAATTAAATTGGAACCTATAGAAACTAATCAGAATGCTGTATTTCAGTATGTATCAAGGACTGATAGCCCAGATGAGAATACAGAAACTAGTAGTACCCCTGAACAAGCTCCAGCACAGATACAGGAACCCAGCACTGAGCAACCCAAGACTGTTTCAGTTCCAGCCCCAGTCACAGCTGGGGAGACTGTAGAATTGCCTCCTGCTGATCCTGTTACAAACAAGGTGATACCTACTCCTGAAGAACAGCCTCCAGCAGTAAATCCTGAGCTGGACTCTCTGGATAATTCTGATTTTGGCCACCAGTTGATATGTTGCCTTTGTAGGAAAGAATTTCATTCCAGACGCAGTGTACGCCGGCACATTCGAAAAGTGCACAAAAAAAAGATGGAAGAGCTAAAGAAGTATATAGAAACAAAAAAGAAACCAAATCAGTGCTCCGTGAAAGGACGAAATAAGAATGTTCTTGTAGCATTAGGTAGGAGTTGTCCTGTATGTTATAAATCGTTTGCTACAAAAGCCAACGTAAGGAGGCATTTTGATGAAGTTCATAGGGGATTAAGAAGGGATTCCATTACTCCTGATATTGCTACAAAGCCTGGGCAGCCTTTGTTCTTGGATACAGTTTCTGCTAAAAAATCTTTTAAGAACAGAAAACAAAAGTCATCTTCAAAGGCTGAATACAATTTAACTGCATGCAAATGCCTTCTGTGCAAGAGAAAATACAGTTCACAAATAATGCTGAAAAGGCACATGCAAATTGTTCACAAGATAACTCTTTCTGGAAAGAACTCTAAAAGAGAGAAAGGACCCAACAATACTGCCAATGGCACAGAAATAAAAGTAAAAGTTGAACCAGCAGATTCTGTAGAACCTTCACCCCCTTCCATTGCCCTTTCTCCGCAGAATGAATTAAAGGGAACAAATCATTCAAATGAGAAAAAGAGCACACCGTCAGCACAGAAAAATAAAGTGAAACAGGACCCTGAAAACCCTAAATCAACTTCTAAATCAACTTCTAAATCAACCACTAAATCAACATCTAAATCAACTGCTAAATCAACCTCTAAATCAACCAATGCATCTGCTGCAGGTGGCCAGCAAAAGAACAGGAAGCCAAAACTTTCAGCTGGCTTTGACTTCAAGCAGCTCTACTGTAAACTCTGTAAACGCCAATTTACTTCTAAACAGAACTTGACAAAACACATTGAATTACACACAGATGGAAATAACATTTATGTTAAATACTACAGGTGTCCACTCTGCTCTTATGAAACACGTCGCAAACGTGATGTGATAAGGCATATAACTGTAGTTCATAAAAAGTCACCGCGCTACCTTGGGAAAATAACTGCAAGTTTAGAAATTAGAGCAATAAAAAAGCCAATTGATCTTGTTCTAAATAAGGTGACAAAAAGAGGCCCTCAGAGGGATGAAACAAAACAGATTGGTTCAAAACAGGATGTCACCTCTAATTCTCCCAATAAAAAGTATGAAGGAGCTGATGTTGGCATTGAAGTAAAAGTAACAAAAAACTTTTCTCTGCACCGATGCAATAAATGTGGGAAAGCCTTTGCCAGAAAAGCTTTTCTAGAACATCATAAGAAAACCCACAAAGCAAATGTATCTCATTCACCTGAAGAAAATAAAACCAAAGGCAGAAGTACAAGATCTAAAGCTGTTGTCTGGTGAGGAAAAAGTGTTTTGTCTTTTTTCTTTTTTTTAGCAAAACAAAACCACTGCCCTTTTTTTTTTTTCTGCTGTTGTTGATTTATTGTGGAAAACATAGTTTTCCATAGTTTCTATGGTGTAGAGGCTTAAATAATAAGGTAGATGTCAAATTTGTTTCTTAAATTTTGTTTTTTGTGTTATGGAGAAAAGTCCATTTCTAAATTTGTCGTTGTAGAAAGTTGGAATAGGATATAGATTAAACTGTACTGAGTCAACTCTTTAAATTGTCTTAAGGCATCTGTTGTAATCAAGCTTATATGTGTACTTTTCTGAAGTAGTATTTTTTTAAAATTAACAATACTTTGGTTTTAATAACTTCACCTGTTAATTAACTTCTGTGTGACCCAGTTGAAGAAGTACTAAAGGTACTACAGTAAAAGCTGTTGACAGAAAAAATCTCTATGACCTTATTGTAATTACCATTTTTTGTTTTATTTTTTTTTAATTTTTAATATCTATTACCTGTACCCTGTCAACAAAAGGACAGTTAGAAGTTTTAGAAGTTTTTTGGAATGTAATTTGAATGCCTAATGGTTTGATTTAAAATCAGTAAAGTGTTAGGTGCCTACAAACACCTTTAAAATCATCAAATTTAGGGTTTGATTCTTTTAATGCTTATTTGTATAAGCTCAAGTTTGGAGACTTCCGGTCATTTATTCTTTAAAGTGTTCAAGTCTCATCAAGAATTTTTGTTTTAAGCCTAAATATGCGTAGAAGTCTGGCCAAGAACTTTCTAAACTTCTGCTTATATGGTACTCTGAGAATTTGTTACACTTGGAGGGGGTTTTATTTGTAGTTTCTCAGTTTTCCATAGCCTTCATGTTAAAGATTGCCTATTTTTAAAAGGATCTTTTAAAAAAGGAAATAATGCATGTATGCAGTCAGTTTGTATTTTGGAATGATTGACTGATGCCTGAAGTTTGGACAATTGTACAAAAAATTATAACGAAGAGCGGCAGTAGTGATACCTATGAAAGTTTTTTACATCCTTATTCAAAATCATCTTTCTAGAGTATTTGGTGCAGAGAAAACCAAGTATATGTGCCTTGTTCTTTATTTCAACACTGAAATGCTATTTCCCAGGAGGTAATTTGATTTAAGTTCAGCTTTCATAGTGAATTGCTACCCTTAAGTTGTAATCTGGTGCTTTTGTTGACTTCGTAACAAATCCTGGCTAAGTGGGACGGAACTTCAAAAATGATCTGAGCTTCAGAATTATGCTGAATTTAAGAGGAGGAGTGACTTCTGTATTTTGATCAAGAATCATAAATTTAGCATTATAAATTATTTATATTGTGTAATTTAAAACAGAACTATATGGGTAAACTCAAAGTATTAATTTATTCCAGTTTCTCCTCAGATGGGTTCAAGCGATGTTTGGGAAGTTTGGAGTTCAGTTGAATGAGAAGGACTTTAGTTTGTTCTTGGAACTTCTAATAGCTCGATAATGGTACTATAAGGAGGAAATATTTTCATAAGCTGTTATTTTCTTACTGAATTAATAACCATTCTGACCACTTATAGGACAGTGCTTCCTCCCAAAACACTGAAGTAGTTGAAATGCACACATGCTTCTAAATTAGCAGATCTCTATGCAGTTGAGGTTTGACACAGTATAGAATGAACTTTCTGAAATTAAAAAAAGTATGGAGGTAAGTTAATGAACAGCAGCTTTGGAAGAAGATTTTGTTTCTCGTTTAGGAAATCATCTTTAGAGAGCTCATCGTGCATACTGTTCCTGCCTGGTAGTGCTAATTGATGAACACTTCTAACTTTGTGATATCCTACTTTGGCAAACGTTGTGTTATGTACTGTTTAAATTTATTACGAATGAATGTATAAGAGCAAACAATGTAGTGCATTTTGGCTGAATTGTACTAATTTTTAGTATTTGCCGTAACATCAGTTTGTTCGTAATGACTAATTTCCCAGTTCTGGGACATTCTGAATTTCACTGTGCTGAAGTTGCTTCAAAGATCTCCATTTTGTTTCCATATGTGGTTCATAGGAAAACTTTGTAAACATCTAGGAAGTTTACAGGGATATCCACATTCCTCTATTCTTTAATTTTTTAAAAAAAGTTATACACAAGCACTTTAATGATAGTTGCAGTTTATTTTTTCAGTTTATTTTTTGAAAGCTCAACACACTAATGTTAATATGAAGGTAGTGAATATTTGCTGATGTATTATAGACAGACAATCTGTGCACAACCACTTATAATGTTAGCTTATTGCATTAAATATTAATAAAAAGGGAGGATAGTAGGGGAGAAACTCAAAATATTTTTCTCGCAAGATTGTGAATGACTGCTATAGGTAGCACTTGACTTTGTATAATTTGGAAGATGTTTTAGATACCTTTTTTTAACCTTTTAATCAAGATTATAGTAAAACAGTTGCATGCCTACCATTATGAAATTCTTGGCAGGTTTCATGCGTCAGTGGTTGGGGGGGGGGGGGTGGTTTTTTTTTTTTTTTTTTTTTTTTTGCAAAATTTTTTTTTTTGGGTTT
>NW_010405171.1:33833-36297 GCF_000710305.1 Buceros rhinoceros silvestris | reverse complement strand
GTGTGGGGGGGGGGTTGGTTTTTTTTTTTTTTTTTACTTTTTAGCAAATATTTTGTTTAGTGATTTGTGTCAAATTGCTACAATTTGAAAGGTATTGTACATCAGAAGAAATACCATGTTTTTAATACAGGTTCACTCCCTTACTTAGGGAGGTGCCTCATGTTCATATATACTTTTTGTATAAAATATATCTAAAAAAGTTGATCACAAGATCAGGAGTAAAAATAGTTTTATGGATAGAGAAGTATTTGGCCCTGTTAGTGCATTGCACTAAAAATACTGTGAATGGGAACTGGACTGTAGCTGTTGCGCAAAATGTTCTATTTGAATGTACATGCTTTTGTTTGGATAAATGTACTGTATTTGATGGAAAATAAAGCAGACTGGAAATCACTTTGAAGTGTGCGTAAAGAAAAAAGATGTGTTTGTAAACTTGGAATATCTATTGCTCCACAATCGGAAATTACAGTGTCTGCATTTTTGTAAAGTTTTACTCTTTGCTCACTGAAACTAGTTGTTTGTAATATTCTGTTGTAATAAATGGCGGTTTTTTTGGTTATTAAAAGTTTGGCACTTGCAGAGTGAACTCTTCTCGCTGATGGTTGACCCTTAGAAAACACTGTTGATACTGGCTTTTTGTTCCTTGTAAAGGTATCTCTTCCTTAACTGAGCTTGTTTTTATTATCCTCTTAAATCAGAAGTGAATATTAACTGAAGGAGTTAGACTATGCTGGGATTTTTTGGTGTTTTTTTTTTTATTAAGAAAATAGGGTTGTGTAGTTTTGCACTGCAAATAATGTCTGTAGCCATCTCATGTTACTTCTTTTTGTGGTTGGAATAGAAGAAAAGAACTACCATAATTTTGTAAAGGAAGACTTCAAGCTGTTCATGTAAGTGCATTTTAACTAATGTTCCTGAATGCCTGTGGATTAAGAATAGGAAATTAAAATGCAGGCATAGGGGTAGAATAACTGTTCATATCTCAGCTGATCCTTGTGGTTTCTGCTGTCTGTTCTGCCTAAGTGTGCAGTCTGCATCTTGAGATATTGCAGGTGAAGTCACTCCTGTTTCAAAGATAAGCTTTCTTCTAAGGGATCTCCAATTCTGCATTCACATGGATAAACAGAGCTACAAAACTGTTTCTTCTGCTTGAAGTTTTGGGTAGCATATTTCTTCTTAAAGATGTGGCTTAATGATTTGCAATTGCCACAATTTTTTTTTTTTTAATATCTCCTGAAGCACAAGTCTCCTTTTCATTCTGACTTGTGGAATAGCTTAGTTTTTTCTTTTTCCAGTAACCAAAATAAATGATTTGATTATGATGAACTTGTTCAATTCAGTGATTTTTTTTTTTTATCTTTTCCTGCAATCATCTTGAATGGGAGGCGAAAAGAATTTGCAGGGAAAAGGGTTGCTACTTACTGCTTTTGATTCATATGATACATATTTTCTGATGAATCCTGAAAAGTTTTAATAAAGTTTTGAATATAGTTAAGATTCATGTGCGCACTTATCTGCAGAGTTACCCATTCATGTATCTGGATATGAGTTTCTAATTAAGATGCAGTCTTGCATCATCGATAAGGCAGATTGGTTTGGCTCGTTTTGCTTGGACTAGCCGAAGACAAATGTAAATTCTTTAGTGGGCCTTCAGAATTAGGATTGAGTCTTGTTAAAGAGATGTATTCAGAATGAATGTGAGATTCCTTATGGAATACTAAGGATGATCTAAGTCTGTTTGGTTGTTTCTTTTTTTTTTTCCTAAGTGTTATGTTTCTTCTAATGCTAAGGCTTTCAGGCACTAGCTTTAGTTCATGTGAAATATTGTATAAACAGGTGAAACTCAAGGTCATGAAACGAGTGAAACTGGAGGCATCAGATTTGCTGAAGTCTAATAAAGTGCTGGCTTCTGACTTAAAACCACCTTTTCTTTAGTTAATCATCTCTCAGCTGAGGGTGTCTGGTCTTCTGGTTTTGTTTTTTTAGAGTTTAATTTTTGAGTGTTTTCTGTTTTTACATTTTACTTGTTTTTTCTGTCTGGAAGGTTAGATTCAAGGGCTTGAAGTCCTTGTAGAGTTTGGTCTTTTTAATTTTAAAGAAGAATTAAAGAAAACCAGCTTAGATAGTTGATGGTTGTTATCACCATTTGCTTTTTGATTGGCTTCTGCTGATAGGAACTTAAAGGTACTGTATGAAGGATTTGTGTGATTTGGTCAAGTGCTTGAAGTACTTCGAAAACAAGATCGGTTTTGACTGATGGCTGAAAGAACTGTGGGTAGATACTTCACATCATTCCCTTTTGCTGCATACAACAATTGGTTAACTGCAAAGGTAGACCAGTATGTTGACTGGGGGAGAAGAGGGAGAGGAGAACTGGACCTCAATAATTGTGTTGTTGGAGAACTCCTGGTGTTTGTACTAATAAGGAGACTTTAAAGAGGGACCAGTGGCTGATATAAAGGTT
>NW_010405171.1:0-33710 GCF_000710305.1 Buceros rhinoceros silvestris | reverse complement strand
GGGAAAGAGAGGGAAAGTGAATGATGTGGAATATGCTTTTGTTCTTTTTTGTAGGGAGCTTGCTTCCTGGTTTCCCTGGGTTGCAGTCCTAAAGTAGTAATTTTATAGACACAAAGTGGAATATAATTTGAAAAGTCAGGATTGTTTGGGTTCATTGATCCCTCTGGGGATTGCTAAGATAGTGATAATGAAAGTTTTATACTTGGAACCGTGTCTGAAATGAGGAAACTATCATTAACTTTGGAAGATTTAGTCAGAAATGAAGATAGCCTAAGCCTTTGATAGCATATAGACCAAATACATTTTTCTTCAAAATAGATTAAACTACATACTGTGTCACTGCATTGCGAGGAACAATGCAGGAGCATGTTTGTGAAATCTGGATGGATGAGAAGGATGTGCTATTTTATCTTGCTGCAATGTTATTCAGAAGTAGATTTTAACCTCAGTTATAGGTAAGATTGAGGTTCTCTGTGTTGGTGATCCACTACACTAAATTTATTAGCATCTTGTAATAAGGGTGGGGGTTTTTTGTTGTTTGGGTTTTTTTTTTTTTTTTGGTGGGGGTTGTTTTTCTGCCATTTCAGTCTAAGGCAACTGAGAGTTATGTGGACTAGCAACTGAGCACAGGCCTTTCCCGAGTATTAGCTACTTCAGCTCTCTTGGCTGAACTGGAGTTGCTCTTTCACATTAGTTAAGTGCTTTGATCCTGGGAGTCAGCCCCATTATTAGTCTGCTTTGATGATCTTCGCACAGCCTGTTCACATTACCTGAAAGATTTCAGTGGACGCTGGGGCAGAATGTAGACCAAAAAGTAGAGTCCAGAATTTGCAGCATGTCTTGCATGAGCATGCTCTGACATTTGTTCCCTCCCTTGCTAAGATGTTTTATTCTCCAGGATGTTGTGGTTTTACAGTTCTCAGCTTGTGACTTTCTGCAGCAAAGGGATGAGTAAGATGGTTTAAGTCAGTGTCTTGTGGCAAGGCAGGCCGTTTGCAGCTTAGACTTAAAATTAGATGTGGATGTGCAAAATCTAGTAATCAGTTTCCTCCATAACAGTATATTTAAATCAGAACTGTCACTCTCTCTGTGAAGGAACATAACTACCCAAGAATGGACAAGCCTAAAATGTCCACATTTCATCCTTTAAATGTGTGAAGCTGCTTTTTCCAGAGGAAGCACAGTGGTGCCTGGAGCCCACCTGCATCTCTTGGTCCTTGTCTAGGATGGAAAGGACAAAGTGGGCAGTTGGACTGTGCCATGTAAAGCATTGGAACAGGCTGCCCAGGGAGGTGGTGGAGGCCCCATCCCTGGAAATGTTTAAAAGACGTGGATGTGGTGCTGAGGAACGTGGTTTAGGGACCCTGGCAGTGCAGGGTGAATGGTTGGACTCGATGGTCTTGAAGGTCTCTTCAACCAGATGATTCTGTGATTCTATAAAAAGGCGTTCATGATATTGGCAGGTAGCTGGAGATCAATACAAAAGTGAGAACAGCTTTCCAAATGTATTGAGACAGTTCTCTGTGTGGTGTCAAACTGGAGGTAGATTAGGTGGTGTCTGGGTTCACACGATTTAAGATCAGGTGTCTGTGCTGGCTCAGGGCACTTGTTCCCATTAGTATGAATGAGGAAAACAAGGTTTACACCTCTGGTGACCTTGCTCAGAACTGAACATATTGTGCGTGACTTTGTTCTCTTTTATTAGATCTTATAAGGCAAATATCGGGTGACCTTGCTCAGAACTGAACATATTGTGCATGACTTTGTTTTCTTTTATTAGATCTTATAAGGCAAATATCAGCATTTGCTCCTCAAAAAACACTTACATATGGTAGACTCCTCTGCACTATTTCGTAATTTTTTCTGTGCGTATGTGGGACTTGGAATGGGTAAGGACCTAAGTAAGGATGCACAAGATGATCTTTTTGGTATGCTGATGTGTTTGTGCATGTGTAGCAAGTCAGTATAAAAAAGAGAAAGTTGAGAGAATGTTAATGGGCTACTTGGGGAGAATTTACAAGCAAGGCCGAGGTATATATATCCTTCTTTAAATGACAGGGTTGAGTTGACCAGAGCCTTGAGGTGTAACTGTCCCACATTTTCTTTTAAATGGCTACAACAGCCTTCCAGCCTCTGAAATACGGATACTATTAGAACACAAAATATTGAAGTAGACAAGTAATACTTTGTATCAGAACAGTATCTGCCAGTTTAAATGTAAATAATGTTGAAAAATGAAGCTTCTTCTGCCCTCTTTGCATGCAGGTGTCATTCTCTTTAGGATGAGCCAACTTGCAGTGTCTTTCTAGTTTGCACCGACTGCCTGCTGTCTCCTGAGGTTTGTCAAAGGCTCTTTTTCACCATGACTGTAGATTCTTATTTTGCTGCAAGTTTCTTACTTCTCTTAGAAGTCCTCTAGTGATATCACAGGCTCCCTCCTTCTCATGTATGTCCAGCAGCCTGGAGGTATCTCCCAGCTGACCATGACCTCTTCAAGGAAAAGACCAGTGGAAATATCCTCTTCCTCATTTCTGCTTGCTGAGGGCAGTGGCAGCAGTTGTCCCGTGGTAACCCCATGTCTTTTTTTTTTTTTTTTTTTTTTTTTTTTTTCCCCCTGTGTAGCCCATACATTACCTGTATCCTCACTGCTTGAGGATGGAGATATTGTGGAGAACCATTTGGAGACTGCTGGCAAAGCAGAAACCCGTAAATACCTTTCTGAGGGAACTGCCTCACCCCTTGTGAAGCAGAGTTACCAAGACAAGACAGCAGGCACATACACTGTCTTTGGTCCCATTATTTACATAGGAGTGGTGTCAGGGTGGACTGTTCTGACTTTAGCCTTCAAAAATTTAACATGCTCTTCCTACTGGCTGTGGTTGGGGCATTTTGGGAACATCATAAGCATTTTATGGGGGGTTTGTTTCTTTCTTTGTTTAGGTTTCCTGCTGTTTGGGGTGTTTTGGAGGTGTTTTTTTGAGAAAATGTGTTTCTTCTTAATGAAAAGGTTAACTCTCTTTACCCTTGACTAAGTATCTGTCAGGGTCCTATTAAAGTGATTGATCCATTGTAAGTATATTGTGTTAATGATTTCAGAACACTAAATGCCTCGGGTAGATTGCTCAAACATCTTTTAAAGAGTTTTGGCTGCAGTGCTGTTCCTGGAAACAGCCAGCTGTTTTCCAGTAAGTGAAAATGCTTGCAGCTGGTATAGAAAGTATGTTAGAAACATGGTTGGAGCTACTAAGGAATTGCACATTGTGAAAATGATCTTTCACACTTAAAAGGCTGAAGGGACTATTTTCTTAAATGTCAGTAATATCTAGAATTTCAGGCTGGATTCAGTTCCATTCGTGCAAGCCATAGTTTTTACAGTGTAACAGCATCCAGACCTCTCATAAATTGCACTTTGGCAGTTGCTATTCTATGTTGCAGTTTAAATACTATTTCATGATTATAACTTTAGAATTTGCTTTTCTGCTGTTCAAGGTGATACTGAGATACTCGACTTTAAAGAGTTGTTTTCAAATTTTTGTTTTCAGTCAGCTGTCTTTTAGTTTACAGTCATCAGGATGCAATGGTAAGATGCTTGTTTTCCTTGTCTTAAATGTCTGTAAATGTTAAGGCAACTGATTGCAGCAATGCAGAGTCAGGTACTCAGTTATGTTTTGAGGGAGACTTCCTTTCAAAAAGAAATTTCATCTTGGAAATACATGTGCTGAGAAGCCTGGAGGATACCTCTGAAACTGTATAGTGTGTGTATGGCCACGGACTGACCCACGGTGGTGGGAAATGGCAAGCAAAGTATTGGCATTGGTTTCAGAAACAGACTTACTGACTAAGATGCTTCTGCATCTTGAAATACAAAATAGCATTTTTTTGTGTCTTGGAGCTAATTTTCTCATCTCAGTAGATTGGTTGTGTTGCCCACAACAGTGTAATGCAGGGCAATGTAATCTAAAAGTAGTGGAATCATTAAGATAATTTTTTAGCAGGCTTTGCGGGCAAGACTGAATGTGTGAGTAAGGATTTCTTAAAGAAGGAAAGGCTCAAACTAACCGTATAGCTATGATAGCCACAGTAGCACAGCTACTGAACAATTTGTTCTTTCATAAAAAACCGCTTCTCTTGTGGAAGGTGCTTACTGCCGTTTTCAGTTTCTATCAAGTAGTGAGGTGGTCATCTTATTACACAGCTGTGTAGTTCCCAGTCCAATGTTTAACATTTTACTGTTTGGCCGTGGTTGAGTTATGCTGAAATACTACTTATCTGCTCGTTACTTTAGCTTTTTAAACACTTGATTTATTGGAAGTAGGATTTTTTTGGTCTGCTTTAAAACCACTTGGCATTTGATAATGTTGGGTCAGTGGTTTTTTTTTTCTGGAGAATGAGGTGATACAACCACCAGTGATCTGGGAGTTTAAAACATGGTTATGGAGTCTTCTCAAGATTTTGAACAAGATTTTGAAAAAGATTAGAAAGAGCAGTGAGAGATCCAGGCAGGAACAATTTGGATCCTCATATTTATGCCTATAAAAATAGATTAGAGAAACTGTTGCCAGGAGTAATATTTCTCTCCCTGCACTAGGCATCTAGTAAATGGCTTGAGATATTCAGGACTGTCCAGCCCTATTTCCTTCATATTTCTGTGTGCCTGAATTGAAAGTGACGTGCTTATTTTCTCTTGGTTTTTTTGGTTTTTCAGGTTTGTTTTTTTTTTGTTTGTTTGTTTGTTTTGGGTTTTTTAGGGAGGAGGGGCTAGGGGTGAAGTTCAATGCCTTTGAATTGTTCTCCCCATAGTTATTAACTTGTTCTGAGCTGGTGAATAGTAGCATGTAACTAAATTCAGATTGTTAAGAAATCCTGGTTTCTGCTGCTCCGAATGGGCTTGCTGCCTGTGGAGCACCTTCTTTTTATCTTTGGAGAAAAGTAAATGAGTAAATAAATAAAATTCAGCAGAGTAACTAGGTAACTATGGTAAGACTTGTTAAAGCGCTTGAGGCTGATGTATTTGAACTGCTTTATGCTAAGCGTGTGTGAGAGGAATGGGGTAATTCCTGCCCTGCGGCATTCAGAATTGTAAAGACTCAATTTCGTATTCACTTAAATTTGGTTCAAAGAATGAAGGGCTTTGGGCAAATGTTTTGTGTGTGGACAGGAAACGCAGTATGGCTATGGTTGTTGTTAAGTTTTATCTACACAACCACCGTACTGCCATGTCCTCTTCCCTGGACTAAGCAGGTGTCAGAAAAGGAGTGGGAAGACTCTGAGCCAGGAAGGAATCTGGCTTTTGGAGTGGTGGCTGCAAACAGCAGCAGAAAGTCTTGATGCGGGTGGTGGGCAAGAAGAAAACTGGGCAGAGCAGCTCAGAGACAGTGAGGAATAAGGCTTTCCAGGTCTGCAGTTGCTTTTGAGGAGAGAGCCTGAATATGGGTGGGGAGCTGGTGCAGAGGAAGCCCACTGGTGCCTGGAGCCCACCTGCATCTCTTGGTCCTTTTCTGGGATGGAAAGGACAAAGTGGGCACTTGGACTGTGCCATGTAAAGCATTGGAACAGACTGCCCAGGGAGGTGGTGGAGTCCCCATCCCTGGAAGTGTTTAAAAGATGTGGATGTGGTGCTGAGGGACATGGCTTAGGGACCCTGGCAGTGCAGGGTGAATGGTTGGACTTGATGAGCTTAAAGGCCTCTTCCAGCCAGACAATTCTGTGATTTTGTGATCTGAGCTCCTGCTGGCCTGACTTCCAGAGGAGCGAATGCAAATCGGTTATCTCAGTTTGGTGGTGACCGTTTTCAGAAAGCCACTTCTAGTGCTCCCCTTTCCCCGTCACCTGCCACCCGAGTGCCGTGGTGTTGCAGGGCTAGATGGCAGAGGCTGTTTGCCGGGGTGAGACTTGCTGCAGGAGCCGCCAGATGGCAGCACGCGGTTTGCTATGGTGAGACAAGGGAGGTGGCACATCCACACGAGTCTCTAGTGTGGACGGTGTCTGTAAGCCCACCCTTGGAAAAACAGGTGGATATTCTAAAAGCGAAGACAAATGACTTTGGAAGGGTCATCCTTGGTCAGGTCTGTGACGTAGGAATGAGTCATTAACGTAATTTCCTTAAACAGTTCCTGAGTTGTGGCATTTGAAATTCTGGAATGATGTTTGTAAGGACAAAGACTTCAAGGTTGCTTGATTGCATTCTTTTTTTTATCCCCAGGGCTGTGGGATAGCTGGGGACAATGCATTGTAACATTGTTAGGTGACATCTCAAAATTGGGACATCAAGAACCTGTGCAGCTCAACAGCATTAAAGCTGTTATTTAATCCCTTACTGAATATCGACAGAGGCACTGCACTTTATTAATGTCTGTTACCTCCTCCAAGCTTCATTTAACTTACCTCTATATTTAAAAAGCAAAATACTGTCAGAAAAATTACCTCCATCTTTTAAAATGCAGAAGCTTTATTTTGGGAATGGTGAAAGAGAGACTATAAATAGAAATTTTTGCATTGTTGTGTTATTTAGCATCTGCAAACATATTTTTCAGACCTTGAGTCCCATTATATTCCTGGACTTACCATTTGGAAAGGAGAAACACGGGTCATGTCTACAGATAGATGCCATCTCCTTTACACTTTTGGTAAAGACAACTACCTAACTTCAAGTTACCAAAGCTTCTGACAAAAGACAAATAATAATAATAATAACAAAACAATCAATGTATTTTCCAAATAAATGCATTTTTTCTTTTTTTTTCCTTTTTTTTTCAGAAAGGAAAATAGCTCAGTATCACTCATATTCCTAGCAGTAATTGCAGGGAGTACAATGCTATGTTGGTAGCTATAATGAGGCATATACAAGTAAGCGTACAATGTAGCGACTATTCTGTGTCGTGGATGATGGCTAAAACCGGTAGTGCTACATCAGAGCCTTTCATTTTCATGGCTTATTTTTCTGCCTGGGAAGAAATGTTCGTGTAGACTGTTTAAAACATATGCAGTGAGCTTGGTTATTCTGTTTGTACACCGTCAAATCAGACCTCCTCAGGACGTGCGGGATTTAATGCATGAATGCCGATCGGTTGTCTGCGGGCCCATTTGCATGTGTGAGCGCTCTGTAGCACTTTGGTTTTTTGGATCCACACAGTGCACAGCCTAAATTTAATGCTTATGTGAAATGATGGGTTTGCTGCAAATGAGCACTCTGCAGCAGTTGTATCTGCAATTCTGAACATCCAGAAATCTTGAACTGAGGTACTAAATGCTTAAATTGCGCACCAAAACTTAGCACTGCATGGGGAGCTGTGGGAATGCACTGAGTCAGTGAGGAGACTGCTCAGCTCATTGTTGTCGTGATCACCCCAGCTCCTGGTTCACCCTGGCCTGGGGAGCAGCCCCATGCGTGCTGCTCCCTGGGGTGTTCCTGCTGTACCCCAGCCCTTCACTGCCTGAAGTGCCTGCTGCTAATGCGAGGTCTCTGCGAGCTTCCTTGACCCTCTGTGAAGGAAGAGCCCTTTGTAAGAAAGAGGAAAGAGGTGATTCCCAAGAATGTGATTTCCCTTTTGGCCTTCTGCATGTCTGCTTGCAGACAGCCCTTTCAGTCAGCTCAGATCTGTTGCTCCTCTAAGCTTGAAGATACACAGGTAGTTCAGACTTCAGCTCCACAGAGTGAAGAGCATGCTTCAGGGTTTGAAGAGCTTCAGTTGGAGAATCATTCCATCCTTATGTCCTTCCCACCGTTGTCCCTATACAGCTGTTGCAGTTATGGCATATACCTCACAACCAGATGATTTTAACAGACACCTGACAACATTGGAACATGTTTATGAGTTGCATCAATGTTGGAATAGAGTATTATTTTTCTACTGCAGTCTGTACATTACTTTAAGGTGAGTGACATGCTATCAGTACCAGCAAGAACTTTCAGTCCTTGCTGTTCACTTGGGATTTGCAGATCTTTCTGGTCTAGCTGAAAATAGCAAAAGTTCAGTAGTTTCTTATAGCTAAATGGTGCCCTGCAATTTTTAACTAAGAAGGAACTCTATTCCGTTAAATTCTTCCATTTTCTCTCAAGAGAAAAGAGAATTGATCTGTTCAAGGGAGTAAGTTCTTTTAGGGCTATCATCGTGTTTCTGGTAATACCAGTGGTGGCCAATTACAGTCATTAGGGAGAAGCTATTCGTTCGACATGCAGACTATTTTTATCTGCAGGGGAAATGAATTAACAGGATGCTCCACCTGCCAAATTCACTGTCACAGTTTCATTGCCAGCTGATCTACTGAGCTGGTCACTATCCTTAAGGAACACTCAGCTTTCGATGAATCCCAAGAGGCTGCATGGTGTTGGTTTTCCCCTGCTCACTGACAGAGCATGAGCCAGGATGTGGCACACAGCAGCACCCTTTTTTGAACGAGGTCTCGCATGGAGCTCCAGACAGACGAATCCATCGATGGTGTTGAAGTAGGCTGTGGGTGTGGTTTGCATCTGCATCTTTCAGTCAAAGCAGACTTTTCAGTAGATACAATATCCAATGTGAATGCTTATGACAGGATCTTTGGCTACTAGCAGGATGTGTCAAAGGACCTTGGGACACCCTGACACTTGCTGATCTTCTTAATGGCCTCCCTTTTGTCCCTTCCCCAAGCCTGTAGTATCCACTACAAGGGGATACGTCAGATACATACCAACTTTTATGGTGATGGAAGTAAGCCAGTTAATATGTATTGCAATTTGACATAAGGCTAAAGGCTGGGCTGTGTTAACATCGACACCTTCTATGTAAGGACTTCCACCTCCATCGAGTTGTGCTGAAACACAGCTGCATTAGACCCTCTCAGTCCAGACTGTGCAACTTTTATGGCTTTTAAATAATGTTCCAGTGCTACAAATGTGTAGAGGAGAGCATATGTTATAAACCCAGTGCTATCCTATGACAGAAGGATGAAAGAAGATGATAATTTTGGCACAGTAGTCCTATGGTCTTTCTTCAGAAAAATGCTGAGCAGCTACTCGCTATGAGACATACTACTTCCAGCAAAGACTGTTAGAGGGATATATACTTGGATAGAGATGTCAAGAATAAACAGTTACTGTCTTTTACATACTGCCTCTGCTATCATGATAACGTAAGGTTTTTAGTTTGACTTAGATTTACACCTTTCCTTGATTTTATGCCTAATATTCACTTCTGTCTCCATGCAGGTGTAATTTAGATTTATGAGGCTGGAAAGGACCATTGTGATCAGGTAATGTGACCTGAACGGCAGAAGCCATAGACTTTTGCCTAAGCTGGTGACTACTTTAGACCTGTCCCCTCTGGCTGACTTCCAACAGGTTACTGAGAAAGGGGTGATTTTAATACTAACCTTCTATTGCTCTCTCTCTCCACCACCCCACCCCTCCCCCCTTTGTTATATCCTTTGTTACCTGTCTCTTGCTCCGCTTGGCAATTTCTATCATGCTTCATGCAGATGGAGCCCCTTTAATCTTTAGTTAATTGCTTTCCTGTTCTTCTAATAAAGCCTGAAGACTACTTTTTCACTAAGGAAAAAGGATTTTGTATTAATTAGCTTCTGTGCATATGGCTAGAGAAAAAATATTCATGGTTTTGTGTGGTGGGACAGTAGGAGTCCTGAACCTAATCTGTGCTGTATGCCAAGGAATCATGAAGCTGTTATGTACCATAATTACTTTCAACTTTTATTTTCCATAGCAGGTGCTATACTTCCATTATAAACTGAGAAATGAGAGTTTGTCTGTTAATATAGTGACCCAGCTTTAGAAGAAACTGTTTTTTGATTTCTGATCCAATTACCTCTTTCTCTTGCCTGCTGAAATAATAAAAACCTGAAATATTTTAAATTATACACAGTAAGTGCATTTACACTTTGCTGCATGATAGCTACATATGGAGTCTGAAATGCTACCTCTAGAATACATTTAAAGTTCACTGAGCAGTGGTGGTGGGGAAGCATCTTGCTCACCCATCTGAAGACCCCATTTTATGTTTCAGTGCCTGATACGTAGAGTATCAGGACTCAGCGGATATTAAAGGTCATCCTAAATTCTCTATCTAGTCAAGGAAAAAAGGAAGGTGGCTTTGACAGCCTCCAGACAGAAAAAACATCTTTGCCTTAAGTTTGGGCATTTAAGTCATTCACAAAGTGTGGTCAGGCATCTTTCCAGACACACAACACAGCCATACATTGTTGGGAGATCATTTTACAAAGTGAAAATAGACATTTAGGTTAATTGGAGAACAGGATTACTTTGTATAATGCACAAGAGTGATGGCTGGATTTAATATTCTTTGTATGTTAAGCAAATAAGAAGTTTGTTATATCCTTGAAATAGGTGTTTATATATCATCTTTTCCCCTAAGTGGAGGCTAGTAGGTATTGCACAGGCAGCTGGGTTTCTCTACTGGGCAAAAGTTGCTTGTAAATGCTAGATCCTTATTGTGTCATTTAATTTACGTAACCACCATATGGCAGTAGTCCATCTACCACATACTAGCTGTAACTAATTTTAACATTATTATTCATCTTTCTTCCAGTAACAGAAGGAAAGAACTTATGCTGTTTGAAGTTGTGTACATTACCGATCATGTAGTAAAGCAGTGTGTTCTCCCTTAGATATAATGCAGTCTCATCTGGAAAACAGAATACACAGAACTGGAAAACTGGACTAATTCCTGAATTATTTCTGTGTCTTTAGGGATGCTCTGTTTTGAACAAGGACTAAGGTTTCTCTGCTTATCCATTGGGAATGCACTAGTGATGGTCTGTTGAGCAAAGTGGTGCAACTTGGGAATAGTCGTCTAAATAGGTGGTTAATAATGGAGAAAAATGGTTGAAAGCATGAGCGATGTTGAACTGAACATTCACTTTGTCTGCTGGAAACAGCAAAAGAGAAGCTGGCCAAGATCTAGATTAGCTGACTGATGTATAAGATGTAGTTTCTAAGCAAAATCATTAAGCGTTGAAAGCTAGCTATTAATCATCCATAAAGGCTTCTGTATCTGCTGTAGAGCATCGCCTAGAGAAAGCAGAAACAGTCCTGGTGTACATGCTCAGGAAGTCAGATAGTGGAAGCAGCCACTCCAGACCAAGTAAAGCCTATGTGCTAATCTGGGAAAGGCCAAGAAATGACAACACAGCAAGGCACAATTACCTAATCAGTGAAAGAAGCTGGCTCGTCATGGTTAAGAGACAACTTTCAAAGGATGCAGGATGTTAACTTTTTGTTTTTAATAATATATAGGCAAGCTGAGGGTGATAGGGCTGCAAGGGTCATTTTGTGTTTATTTTTACTCCAAGGCAGGGTCATTTGCCTTTCTCGAGGAAGGTTTGTCTGACCTCTTCATCATGCAATCCATTACATTTTTCTTGCCAATAGAGAAAATTCCCTTGTCTTGAAGTGGAAATCTTGCTGTTAAAATTCATGCCTGTTACTTTTTCCCCTCTCCTGGATGGACATGGGGAACTAACGGTTCCATCCCTCCCAGCAGCAGCATATTATGTGCTTGAGGGCTGTTAGTATGTCATGCCTTAGTCTTAACATTCTTTGGATTCAAAAACTTGCTGCTTCATCTTTCCTTCAGGGTCATGTTTCCTAGGTCTGTTCTTGCAGCTTTCCTCTGCATTTCTTCCAGTGGGCCCATGTGAGTTTTTACTTTTTTACTTATTTATTTTTGTATTGTGAGAACGAGACACTATCACAGCCATGCCTTGTAGTGCAGAGCAGAAGGATTTTCCCATCTTTTGATTATTATATTCTGGCTCTTCAGTGCATGCAGAATCCATCATAAAGAAACCTGCTGTAGTTTGATGTTGCCTTATGTTTGGCTCCTGTTTTACATTGTTCAAGGTCCTTTTCTGCATAACTGATTTCTAAACACTTTCTGTTCTGTATTTGTGGTTTGTTTGCTTTTATAATATCTTCAATTTGTCTCCTTCGAGATGCATTCTACTTTTTTCCCACATACCTTGTTTCCATTTTTGTCAAGATTATTTTGTCCTTTGCAATACTTTCATTTCCTTCTAGATTCTTGTCATCTGTAAATTTAATATGCATTCTCTGAACCACGGAGTAAATACTGTTCTCCAGGACAGACCCTGGAGAACCCCATGTGATACATCCTTCTGTTCTAATGCTTACTCATACATGGCAATACTCTGGGATAGACACAAACCTAAATTCCCAATTTGAGAATTTTCTGGCCACAGGAATGTCATTTTTGCTTTCTCCTGGCTTTATGCATCAACATTAATTAAATCTTTCTAATTAATTTTGAGGAATATATATAATCATGACATCTAGAAGGATGCAGAAGTTGACAAAGTATTAGTTATGGATAGAATCACTATGTTCAAACACAGATCTCGGTCCTTATTCCTTCCGCCTGAGGCAAGGAAATCTTGCTATTGCATATTGTTCAGGGCTGTTTGCAAAGGACAAACTGGCTGATATACTGGAAGAAGAGGAAAGACAGACTGTGGTGTTGTATTCCCCCCTCCAACTACAATGTCTCTTTTGAGACCGGGTTTATCTCAGTTGGCAGCAGGTCCTGAACATTTAAGTGAAGAAAGCTTTGTGGTTTAAGAAAAGGGTATTTGTGAAGTTTTGTGTTTTGTTTAAACTACACATTTTTTTAAAAGTTAAAAATTTGGCCTGTACCAACAAGATCAATGTTTACCTTACAACATTGCCCCATTCTGAATTTGTTTTTCATGAGGAGGTCGGAGGGCATTAGAAACTACTCTCTGAAAAGCACATCTCATTTCCAGGTTAAGGAGGAGTTGAGTATTTATGCCATCTCCCTTTTTTGAAAATAAAATTTTACAAGGAAGACTATTTGTTTTGGTGCCTGATGTGTGTTTTATATTATTTCCAATTGTTCTGGAACATTTGTCTCCAACTTTTGTCAGCTGTCTCAGGTGATGTTATGTCATCTCATCAGAGCAACAGCTACTCTTGAGCTCACTCAGTATCACGAGAAGTTAGTGGTCTCAGTGTGAGATAACAGTTATCTGGATGTCAGGAAGGAAAGACCTTCTTGTGTAGTTCCGTTGCTCTGTTTTTCTGCTTTTGCTGCCAGTGATCTCATGATTCACAGCTTTCCTTCATGCTTCATTTCACTTTTTGCTGTTCTCCTTGGATACTTTTCTTTGCTTTCCCCCTTCATTCCCTTTTGTTTGTTCTCTTTTGCACCTGTCCTCTCTGCAGGAGGACATTTGGTGTGTGGGGAGGTGAGGAGGCCTGTTATTCAAAATATCTCCTATTTTTCCACTCCTTTCCTTCTTTCACACTTACTGCTCCACTTCTGACAGAAGTGAAGCCTTCCAGTGTAAAAGACTCCATCCTTGCTCCCGTGGTGGCAAAAATACTGAGGCCAGTCCTCGTTCTGCCCCTGTAGTGTGTGATAAGGACCCTGCGCCAAACAGAGGTTTTTTGTTTGTTTGTTTGTTTTTAATATATTATATTCTTGTATTAAATGGTCTCAAAAGACTAAAGGTGTTTTGTTGTGGTTCTTTAACCTCAAGGCAAACTTAATTTGAATAAAAACTAGAAAATTACATTTTCAAATCAAGATAACTTAAAGCTATAAAGAAAGGCAAAAAGGAAATGAAAAAACCAAAACCTGCTCTTTCAGGTGAGTCCTCACTTTAGCCAGCTCAGTGATCTGCTGAGTTATAGCAAACTCTGCCCAGCCTCCTCTTCTCTGGGAATTTCTTTTTGTTCTCCCTGAGGGCAGGCTGGCTCCTTGCTGCTCCTTGGCATCATCTTTATCCATGTGATGACTACCTTGCCTCATCTGTTGACTTAAGCATCTCTTAAGCACAGTAACCAACTCCCCAAAGACGACTGAGCTTTCATCTTAAGTTCTGACTGACACTGATATTTGATAGAAAACAGCAAGAACTTAGAAGCAGCAAGTAGAACAGAATCTGTCCCACAGCATTTGAGAGAGGGATTGGCATCATCTTTATCCATGTGATGACTACCTTGCCTCATCTGTTGACTTAAGCATCTCTTAAGCACAGTAACCAACTCCCCAAAGACGACTGAGCTTTCATCTTAAGTTCTGACTGACACTGATATTTGATAGAAAACAGCAAGAACTTAGAAGCAGCAAGTAGAACAGAATCTGTCCCACAGCATTTGAGAGAGGGATTGTCCTGTGCATCAGTGCAGGGGCATGGTGAAAGAGTATTTGAACAGACCATGTATGGTTACAGTTCTTTTTGTCTAGAAGGAAACTTCTAATGAAATGAGATAAATGAAAACTAGGGTTCTGAACATCATTGCTCATCTGGGGTTTTGACAGAGGAGCTTAATAGTTAAAGCAGTCTAATTTTGCTTAAATGTCCCTAGTGACTATGGTATTATTATTTATTTATGCCAGGGCCCACAATTCGCTGAACATTCTCCAAACATTCAGGAAAAGACAGTCTCTGGTGTGAGAACTTGCAGTCTAAGGATAGAGAGAGTTATATCAATGCAGAGTAGCTGTATTTGTTGAAATTCTAACACATCAGGAAGATGATTGCCTATCTGATACTAATGGAAATATCTGCTTATGACTGACCTATTGTGTAAGAAGAGGTTTTTTGCCTAAATTAAGAAAGATTTTTCTTATACTCTAATACAGCTTCACAATGTCATTTGTATTTATAATATTTTCTGTATTAATAGATTTGTTTTCCTGAAGCATGAGTTATACAAAGATTAGCAGTGTACGAAAATGTGTATCTTAATCTGAAGGCAAAAACATTATTGCTCTGGATTTAAGAGGAATAATTAATCAGGTATGTGAGATACTAAAAAACCCTTAAGGTTGCAGCTATACTTGCAGAAAGACTGACTGGCAGGAAAGCAGCTTAGTCAGAGCGAGGTGCTGGTGTTCTGCATGAGAAGGGGTCTTTCTCACGATATCTAATGTTGGAGAACAGTGTGTGATGTTTCCTTTTAGTTCTCTGTACTTCAGGTTTTAGCTCTTTCTCTGCTCCCCCCGAGATATTGCTTAGTTGCGAACTAGAATAATTTTGCCCATTTTGCGTCCTGTTCAGACAACCCGTTCCATAATTTGATTTATTACCATCAAAAAAAGTATGCTTATCTTTTTTTCTTTTAGCTTTTGCCTAGCAAAGTTGGGGAGATTGGCCCATAGTGCTGTACCTGTAGATGTATGGCTGCCCTTCTTTCAGAACAGCTCCTTCCGTGCAGCTCATCTCTTGGCTTCAGCGAGTGCTTCACACTGCAGACCCTGGCCCCTTTCTGCCCTGTTGGACCCTTTGGCAAGTAATGCTCATTCTTGCAAATGTGTATTGGTTACAGAAGGCAGATGCCCGGCCTGAGCAATGCCTCATTGCTGCTTTGTTTCTGCACTCATATTCATAGGCTTAAACCCAGCAGCTGCGATAACCTCCTGCACAGTACAAGCTGCAAGACTTCCCCACAGAAATTATAAAGTCCTAAGTTTGTCACTGAGCTAGAAGCATGCCTTTTAGAAAAGTATGTCATCTTAAAGGCTCCCCAAAATTATTAATTTATTGTAATCCCAGTTTAGTTGTTCCAATAGGTAATAAATGTTCACTTAATTTTAATTCCAATTCCTTCAGCTTGAGGTTCTCATGTTAGGTCTTGTTATGCTTCTGTTGGTCCAGTAAGCTGAAGAAACATCAAAAGCCCCATTTTCAAACTGGGTTTTGAAGAAGTCCATCTTCAGATTCTTCTTGCAGCTCCTTTATAACATTTGTTAGCTTCCTGTTTTCTTAAAATACTGTCATCGGACTCAGGCTCCAATATTTGAATTACAATCTCATCTGAGAGAAAATCTGGGATTTCAGAGATTCCCTCTCCCAAATCAGAACAAAAAGAGAAGATATTAACAATTTCTACAACTGTAGGCTCACAAGTAATCTTACAGCAACCATGAAACATTTCATTACCATTTGACTTGTAATATTTTTAATTTTTTATTTTTTAATATGATATGATGTCCCCTAAGATATAAAAGGCATATTAAATTTAAAACCAAAACATGTATATTTAAAAATACAAGAGAAATGTCATGAAAATCAAAACCTTTCTGTACTTTTTTCTAAAGAGTTTTATTTAGATTCTACCTCCCTCTGAGCATGTTGAATTTTTTGATGAAAAATGTCAGGAAAAAAAAGAATTCTCAATTAGCTCTTCTCAGTTGGGTAGTATACAATCATCCTACTTCTAACAGAGTCATTCTTATTTACATGGCTGAAGATCATACTAGCCCTCACAACCACACAGTCAGGTTATGAGCTTGTTTTTCATTTGCTGTTTCCCTTGAACTAGAGTTCTTCTTGAAGTCATTGAATTACAGGATACTGCTTTTCCATATCTGGATGTTTGACCTATATCCTTTGTTCAAATGAAATGAGCACTTCTAGCACAACAGTCTCTGTGCAGAGCTGACCCATTCTTATCATTTAGGATGATGCCAGTGATTCTTTTGTATTCAGTTCAATAATAAAGGTATTTCATACTGTTGAGCCAAGAGTAGACACTCTATGCAACACCATTAAAAATACTTCCGTTTAGAAATGTATAAATCCAATTACCATTTGAAATCCATTTTATATTCAACAATCTGCAACTGAATGATGAACTAGATAATCTGAAATTTTTTCATCTTATTTTTCTTGTAACTCTACACTTTTTTTTTACAAAACTTGTTTTTAAATAGAAACTCCTTCAGCATAATGTAAAATACCTTGTCAAAACCTGTTATGTCAGTATAATTACCTTTATCGCCTAAACTTCTAATCTCCTCCAGTAATGGTATTTGTGTGACAAAATCTGTTCTCCATAATTCTTACTGAATGGCATTAATTATGCTACCATACTCTTACTCATGGCAAATGGCATCCCTATCAGCCTTCCATCATTTTGTGAGCAATCAATACCAGTCTATCCCTTCAGGTCATCTTTTTTAACCTTCTTAATATCTAATTAGCTTTTTGCCATTCTTTCTGCATTATATCAATATTTCTTAAAAATCAATGTCAATCTTCTCCCAAACTTTCTTGTTTCTTGAAGAAGCTCAAGGACAAAGCTCTTCTAGTTCCTAGGGAATGCTGAAGCTGTATGAACTACTGACACAGGTCCCATTACCAAATGCTGAGAAGCCATTTGAGTAGCAGTTGTGTTACACCTGGATGTACACAGTGGCGAATGGTGTCACAGGTGAAACTATACCTGATTGACTGTAATTCAGAAAAACAGGCTAGACCATAATCTCTGGAACATCTTGAAGAGATCTTGGTGAGACCTGATACAGTTGCTTCTCATGTCAGTGTTGACGTGCAATCAGCTGGACAGAAGGGTAAAGCAGTGTGAGGAAGGCAACAAGTCATAGGTCCCTGAGCCTGGCCCGAGATGAGAGACAAGGACTGTCCTGTGTCCTAGCCGACTCCTGCCACGCTCCTTCCATGGGACTTTGTGTACCTTTCCTTCAGGTAACAAACTTTCTGCTTCCATTTGTGAAAAACAAAGGATAGCATCTATGCTTGTCTGGTAGATGTCAAACACCTCAGCTGAAAATATTATTTACAAATTGTACATTTGGACCACAGCCTGGGACTCCCCCATCCACTCTGGTAGGACAGGAGGGAAAACATTAAGTCACAAAATGTGTCTCTGTGCTTGGGGAGCCTGACTGAGGATTGCCGTTCACAATAAAGGTGTGTGGGTAGTAGGGGAGGGGAATTTGCTTTACTTTGAATTGTAATAAAATTTTTGATGCTTTGCAGCCCTACATTTGATTATTTGCTTTGACCCACTGCAGCAAAGACCTTTGCTGTGGTAAGCTGAAGTATTGTCACTGGTACCTGCAATTTGAGATTGGTAAGAACATGACAGTAGAAGACATCAGCTAGCTGGTAGCCATCAGTAGTATCAGAATGGATGGGTTAATATGTAAAAGCCAAACATCTAAAGCACCAGGTCAGCACAAGGCAGAAATGCATGATGATTTTCAAGTTCTCTTACTGTTTCTATGAACCATACCTATACTGGCTTCTTAATCTCCTCTGTCCTGAGGATATGAAAGTTGTTAATACTCCAAATGAGAAAGTTTGTTAAGTAAACCAAATTCATTTTCAGGCATAATTATCTTAATTGGATTATAGTGTCATTTGTTGCACACGACAAAAAGGATGGCTGACCAGATAAAGCTTGAACACTGTTTATGAACTTCTGAATGTGCAGAAAGTGTTAGCTATTTAATCCCAGAATTCAAATGTTCAGATCTTCAAATATCCAGTATTCCTAAAGCACAGGGGATTACATGATTATTTTAGTAAACAGATCCCCTTGAAGACAGCAGAAAAAAGGCCTTAGGCTGGTTGGCCAAGTTCCTATGGATTTCAAACTGGCATGTTGATACTGTCTCCTTCCTTGTGCTCACATAATGCAGTTGCTAAAAAATAATGTCTTGCTTTCTGATTTATAATTGAGTTTGACTTCTCTGTGAATCTTGTCTAGCAAATATGTCCAAGATAACACAATCACAGAATTGTTTTGGTAGAAAGAGACCTTTAAGGTCATCAAGTCCAACCGTTAACCCAGCACTGCCAGGTCACCTCTAAGCCATGTCCCTCAGCACCACATCTACATGCATTTTAAGTATTGCCAGGGATGGTGACTCCAATGCTTCCCTGGGCAGCCTCTTCCAATGATTTACAACCCTTTCTGTAAAAAAGTTTTTCCTAATAACCAGCCTAAACTTCCACTGGCACAACTTGAGGCCATTTCCTCTTGTCCTATAGCTTGTTTCTTGGATACCAGACTGACCCCCACCTCTGTGCAACTTCCAGGTAGTTGTAGAGAGCAATAAGGTCTCCACTCAGCCTTCTCTTCTGTAGGCTTAGCAACCGCTCAGATCCTCAGATCTCAGTTCCCTCAGATGCTCCTCACTTGTGCTCTAGACCCTTCACCAGCTTCACTGCCCTTCTCTGGCCACACTCCAGCACCTCAATGTCCTTCTTGAAGTGAGGGGCCCAAAACTGGACACAGTATTTGAGATGTGGCCTCACCAGTGCTGAGTACAGTTCTGTAAAATCGTTTTTCCTAATAACCAGCCTAAACTTCCACTGGCACAACTTGAGGCCATTTCCTCTTGTCCTATAGCTTGTTTCTTGGATACCAGACTGACCCCCACCTCTGTGCAACTTCCAGGTAGTTGTAGAGAGCAATAAGGTCTCCACTCAGCCTTCTCTTCTGTAGGCTTAGCAACCGCTCAGATCCTCAGATCTCAGTTCCCTCAGATGCTCCTCACTTGTGCTCTAGACCCTTCACCAGCTTCACTGCCCTTCTCTGGCCACACTCCAGCACCTCAATGTCCTTCTTGAAGTGAGGGGCCCAAAACTGGACACAGTATTTGAGATGTGGCCTCACCAGTGCTGAGTACAGGGGGACAATCACATCCCGCAGCTTTCCAGCCACTCTTCCCCAAGCCTGTAGCATTGCTGGGGGTTGTTGTGGCCCAGGTGCAGGATCCTGCACTTGGCCTTGTTGAACCTCATACCATGGCCCTCAGCCCATCGATCCAGCCTGTCCAGATCCCTCTGTAGAGCCTCCCAACCTTCAAGCAGATCAACACACCCACCTAACTTGGTGTTGTCTGCAAACTTACTGAGAGTGCACTTGATCCCCTTATCCAAATCATTGGTAAGGATGGTCAAAAGAACAGACCCCAGTACTGAACCCTGGGGAACATCACTCGTGATTGGCCACCAACCAGATTTAATTCCGTTCACCACCACTCTTTGGGCCCAGCCATCCAGCCAGTTTTTTATCCAGCAAAGAGTACTCTCTTTGCCTTATCCAAATCATTGGTAAGGATGGTCAAAAGAACAGACCCCAGTACTGAACCCTGGGGAACATCACTCGTGATTGGCCACCAACCAGATTTAATTCCGTTCACCACCACTCTTTGGGCCCAGCCATCCAGCCAGTTTTTTATCCAGCAAAGAGTACTCTCTTTGAAGTCATAAGCAGCCAGTCTCTCCAGGAGAATGCTGTGGGAAACATTGTCAAAGGCTTTACTAAAGTCCAGGTAGACAAGTCCACAGCCCTTCCCTCACCTACTAAGTGGGTCACTTTGTCATAGAAGGAGATCAGGTTAGTCAAGCAGGACCTGCCTTTCATAAACCCATGTTGACTGGGCCTGATCACCTGGTTGTCCTGAATGTGCCACGTGATGGCACTCAGGATGGTCTACTCTGTAACATTCCTCAGCACTGAAGTGAGACTGACAGGCCTGTAGTTCCCTGAATCCTCCTTCCAACCCTTCTCGTAGATGGGTGTCACATTTGCTAACTTGCAGTCAACTGGTACCTCCCCAGTTAGCCAGGACTACTGATAAACGATGGAAAGTGAGTTGGAAAGATCAGCCTTTGTATCTGAGAACAACGACAAAAAAAAAAAAAAAAAAAAAAAAAAAAAAAAAAAAACAAACAACTTTCTGTATGCACAATTGGTTGTAATTTCTTCTTTGACTCCACTACCACTGTAATTCATCTGTGAAAGAAATGTGAGATCCTTGTGATACTCTTTTTGGCTGGATACATTGAAGGCAATAGTATGCAAAGCTATCACTGTCACACACAATATTTAATCTGGTTGTATTATACTTCAGCCCTCATCTGCCCATTTTGTATCAGCTCTGGAACCATGTGTATCATCTGGTTTAGGAGTATGCTCACTGTGACTACACTTGCCATGGGGTTTGCCAAGATAAACAGAAGTTGGCAAAAGCCTTCTCCATCATGTGTCCAAAACAAGCAGCCTGCTGTGGTAAGCACTCAGTCCTGACCCTGTTTAGATGCCTTTTATGCTTACAAATCTCATCAGGCTGCCTTTCACTCTAGAACTAGTTATTTTTCTCTGAAAGACTCATGGATAGATTTCTGTGTCCATATAGCTGTAAACTACTGTATGGTCTGATTGACCTCAAAAAGAGAATGGAAATTGGAGGCAGCTGCATTTCACTTTCTTGTATTCCCAGTTTCCACAGGCTTCACAATGTGCAGCTGTAGAATCAGGTCTGTGCTTCAGAACCGGCTGTTTTCCATAACAATTTATTAGCATAATAAAATACACAGTAGTCACGTTTTCAGCTGTTTTTCACCTCTAATTGGTCAGATTTACTGCTACTGGCAGTATCTTCTTCTCAAAAGATACCAAAGGCCAGAAGCAAGGTACAAGATTTCCATTCCGAGCGTGGGATGTGGTCATCATGTAGGCTTATTTCAGTTGCTAAAACTTAGGCATCCAGTTCCATTTATGAGGCTACATGGTATCTGCTGGCTTCCTGCTGCCACTCCAGAAAAGCTGAGGTCTCTGCTGTGGCCTGTGTCGCATCTCCCATCTGCGCCTCCCTAGGACATGAAAAACTACTAGACATGTTTTATGTTTAGACAACTGCACTGAGCTCTTGGTGCCTTTTATCCAAACATCCCTGCCCAGTTGCTGCTTAACCCTGAATGTTTCTAAACACCTTTGGTTCTCTTCTTCAACTCAGCCTGCAATGCTGCCTGCCTGCCCAAGCCTCAGTGGATCCCAAAACTAGGCAGAGAAGCATGCAAAATCCTTTGAAGTGTCTGCCTTGCACACTGTGAAAACTGTCTAATTACTGCGGTAATTATGAGTAAGATGTTTCTAAAAAACCTCTCACACTCAGTGTTGTGGCTATAGCAATCACCCAGGAGGCAAAGACGTAGATGGGATGCCCTCCTCAACCTGAGGAACTTAAGGCTTATGCTCCCTCTCCTGCAGCAAAGAACTGTGGCAGTGGGGCATTGTGAGCCCTCCTGGTGAAACACAGGAGGGCCAAGGCTCAGCAGCCTCACAAGGAGTTAGCTGTCAGGAGGCAGAACAAAGTGGAATGGGGGGACTGGGATTCTCATGGCTGTTAAGGAGGTTTAGTTCTTCCTGCTCAGTGGCCTATCTCAAGTTTTGGAATGGACTCAGATGTCTGGCTCTGGATTTCATTTGGAAGTCAGCCTAAAAGTTAGGTGTTGCTGCCTTTAAATCCTTTACTGGACCTAACTCAAAAGGCAGAAGAAGAAATACCTTAAGAGTTCTTCTATAATTCTAATGATTTCATACATATCTTTGCAATTGTTCACCCTGTAACAATTTGCAATTGTACCCTCATGGGTAAATGTCAGTGCTAACAACCCTTGTGATTTTGGCAATAAGTCTCGTGAAATATGTGACCATTTGTAAAGACCTAGAAAGTGGATAAATATCAAGATGCACTAAATTGTCATTAAAAAAAAGAAAATAAAAAAGAATCAGTTTTTCTTTAGTTTTTTATAATAACCTCGAGAATTAGTCTTCAGCAGAAAGCTGAGATCCAGAAGATAAATATGACTCCAGGTATAACAAATGACCAACATTCCTAATTTCAGCTAATATAACTCTGAGCTCTGACACGATTTTTTGATTGAATTGTAGCTGGAGAACCTGGCTGAGTTATAGAAAAGTCTGCAGAACATTGGAAGTGGTAAATGGATGGTGTGGGTATCAGAAGGTTCAGGCTGGAAAACAAGAAATCTCTCAGGTCCTTCTAGAATGGATCAATTGTTCATTCACCTGGCATTAGAGATCAATTTATCCTAGATAAACCCCATGTCTAGAAAACTTTTAAATGATGCTTTATTGCAAGCTTAACAGGCACATTAACTGTTTCAAATCCGACGGAATATTCTAGGGTCATTTTGCAAGGAGTCAGAGTCCCCAGACAAGTTTTCTTCTTTTTTCCCATGCTATTTTAAATAATTTTGATGTACTTTCTACTGAAGAAAAATTGTGTTATATGGAGCATATACAGGCAGTGTGATATTGAATACAATACATCAGGGTGTAGTAGTGCTGTTAGTACCAAGTATATCATCAATAGCTGCTGAGAACTGCACAATTTTTAAATTTAAAAAAAATTGTAAAACCCTCTAGTCTTTGTGTAAGCAAGTACTACCAGCAGATTAAAACATGGTCTTTTAGCAAAGCCATTTCTGAAAGCAAAGGTGTTAATGGATGCAAATGTAATAACCTAGGGCTTATTTTAAGTTTTTAATAAGCCACGTGCTCTAAATACTCATTGAAAGCAGTGCTATTTTGAAGGGGTGATTGTTAAGAAAAAAATCTTTAAGCAAACATCAAATGTGTGAGGGGGAAAAAATTTGAATGTCTCTATTAGCTATTCATTTAATCCCAAAATTAAAATTGACTCCACTGACAAGAAGCTTTAAAAACTATCCGCATTAATCCAATTAGCTTCTCTAGAGATTTTAATTTTAATTGTTAAAGTGTCTTTTTAACTGGCAAATACCAGATGAAGTTATTTTTTATTTTAGCAAATGTGTATGTGTTTTAATTTTCATTTCCTTTTATTCAATTAAACTCTTTTCATGGTTGATGTGACAACTTTAAATCTTGTGGCTCACAGACAGAAGCATTTCAGAACCCCAACAAGGTGTGCTCGAGTAAAATGTTCCTCTGCAAGGCTGCTGTTACGAGTGTTAAGCATTAAAATCCTGTTTATACAATAGCTAATTCATGGGATATATCTGTATTGCACTGAGAAACCTGGACCCAAATGGTCGAGCTGGACCTCGATCCAAACGGACCCCCTTCTGGAAATCTGCACCTGCAGAAAACCCCCTAGATTTCTAGAAAATGTGGATGTGTTGAACATCAGTACCAGCTCACATCAATTTCACATTCCTCTCTGGAAGGTGTTGTACAAAAAGATTTTCATGGCCCCCATGGGACTGCAGGAAGAGAAACTCCTGTGCTGATTCAGGGTTGAACCTTGTTCCCAGTTAAGTTGTGTGCTTGTAGTTCCTTTCCCCAGGGTACATGAGGCTGCAGAGCTCCCCTGTTTCAGCTGCGTGAGTACCAGCAGAGAGGCTGGATTTAAGTGGAAATGGTCAGGTAAGGTGCTTGTGCTGACACAGGCACTTCTGGCTGCGTAATCCGAGCAGATGCACAGTCCACCCATGCAGAGATAGCCCCGATGCCTGCCATGGCCCTCTTCTGGGACCATGGTCCCTGCACCAAGAGTCAGAGCATGCCCTATGCGTGGGCCTGGGTGGTGGTGGAAAGCTGGGAGACTCCTCCCTTCTCCCTTCCCAAAAACGCTAGATGAGAGGCAGCCCTTTCAGAAGAAGTGGTGGAAGACCAGGTGATACCATGGCTCAGAACAGGAACATCTGAACTGTCTCCATGGAGACTGTGGAAGGAGACACTGAGAGCAGCTGGGAAAGGGCAAACCCCTCTAGACTCTCTCACCGAGATATCTCTGTCTGAAACTGGAGGAGACATTTGACTTAGTTGAGTTTTTTCTTGGCAATGACTTGAGTCCTTATGTCTAGATATTTGTGGCTGTAAATGTGTAAAGCTAGTGTCCCCCTTATTAGATCCCTGAGACTCCTTCTATGGTCAATGGAGAGAGACTATCACATCTACGAGTCGTTTTACCAAACCTTTTTGAGACATCTGTTTGAGGCTGAAGTGATTGCCCTGGAGAAGGCTATTTCTCTTCCTGCTCTATTAAAAAAGTTTAGGATTATTGTTACACACACGCATGAACTGTTATATGCCTAAGTCAATGTGTCACATGAGTCTTGGTCCCCAGATTTCCTGGAGGACCGCTGTCAAAATTTGTCACACATCATGATGCACTATGCAGCCTTCACCTTAGTGTTAAATACATTTAGTATGTATTTAACATGCTCACCTTAACCTGCAAACCCAAGCGTGAAGGGTTAGTTACTTGTGTAACTAACATGTGCTATAGCTAGACCTTGTAAAATCATTATTATTGCATAATATGGACAAGCTCCTTCACTGTGTCCTAAAGCTACTGGATTTTATTTTTGCTCATTGCTTCATGTGTTTGAATTTAAAATGAGAGTCTGTGTTAATGTTTAAAAACTAATAACGTACATATGTAACATACATATTTTAATTATGTTTTAATTAACATATTTTAATTAACGTATTATAATCCAACCTCTTTGCATTTTAAAATGAGTATGCAGCATAGCATATTGTAATATTAATTTTACAGAAGTGTAGCTTCCAGACCTTAGTGAGTAAATCTTCCACTCATACTAGCAGTGCAACTGCAGGAAGGAAAGGTAATTTTTAAGTCTTTGACTTGTAAATTCATTGATATGTCATTGGAAATAATATGATTAATAATGTTTTTTTCTGATGATCAACAAACCAGTGTTTTTATAAATCATTATGTGATGTTTATATAACTTTTTTCCCCCTCTGTTATTAGGAAATAGAAGTGACAGAGGGAATGTGACTGTTGACTTGCAGCCATTGCTTCCACGGGCTCTCATCCAGCAGTGAGCAATAGTGCTTATGTGGATCTATCTACACAAAACTGGCTCCTGACAGAACTGGCAGAAACTTGATTTTTTTTTTTAAATTGCTGATATTTTAAAACATCTCTTTTTTTCCTGTTTGAGAATGATTACAAGCTTTTAAATTTTTCTGTGAAGCAAAGTTAATGGAAAGAGGTGTTTGGGACACTTCAGTACATAGTCATTTCTAGATAAAATGTATCTCCTGGCTTGAAACTGATGAAAATCTTCATTATTTTCTCAAAGCTTATAGAGCTACATCTAGCCTGCTGAAGGGATAATAACCGAAGCATCAAGGAACTGGGGCAATTTTACTACAACCTCCTGAGCTGCTAGAACAAAAGGCTGAAATCCCTCCACTCACATCTGTATGGGCTCGTTCTTGAACACACTCTCTGGCCCAATGGGTATTTTTTGATCTGAAGCAGAAAACACCACACAAGAAAGAGGGAGAGGAGATGTGATTTAGGGCAATTCGTTTAGCACATTAAGAACAGATCCATGGGGTGGGTACCAAGGGGCCCATGCCCCTGATTCAGGGGTGTCACCTGGCACTGGGGCTAGTCTGGTTCTGAGGTCTGGGTGCCTGTTGGAGCTGGAGTACAGCTTGCATTTTGACTTCATCTGAGAGAGTGACCCTGTTTGGTCCAAGACATCTTTGAGGTACAATCTAAGTCCTGTAAATAGGGGTGAAAAAGGTTTGCTTCAAAATAGCACTCCTAATCCAACCTAAATGCAAATATAGACATGTGCCATGAAATCCGTCTTTGAGTATGCTTGAAATTAGGGCAGTTTCTTGACATCAGGTTTCAGTCATTGGTTGCAGTGAGTCAGAAAGAGGTTGCCTGCATGTGGTTCTGGCATGGCAAATGAATTACATAGATTGGAGGAAGGGGTTTGCTCTTACCAGTTTCTCCTCTTGCATATGTCCAGCCCTTCATTCAAATTTCCTTTGATTTTTGAAGCGTTGAATAATTTTTTTTTTTTTTTTAAAAAAACCAAACCAGAACAACAAAACCACTAACAAAACAACATAATAGCACTTAGGGAGTAAAACAAATGTAAAGAGAAATATTTTTCTCTGATCCTAAATTTTTTATTTTATTTTTATTTCATTCAGATACATTGTTAATTTCATCTCTCTCTCTCTGTTCATGTGTTTTGTCAGTTAGACTGCCAAATAAGTTTGAGCATATCAACTTTTTCAACTAAATCATCCCCAGTGATGGAAATATAAAGATACTATGTTCCCAAAGGAACGTTTTATTTCTTGAAAGCCCTTGGCTGGATACCTGAATTAATAATTCTGTTGAGGGAAGGGGCTTCAGTTTGAGTTCAAGACTCTTTTGCTCCCTTTTACCTGTTGGTCAGGCAGTGGGCACACGTTTTTTTATTAGCACCATTGTGGCCATTGAGAGTTACTACTGAGGAGAAACACAAGGCTATCTGGGAGAAGCAGCTAGAGACATTAAGGAATGTCTCTTTCATGTCAAGTTTTACAGCATAATAAGGTTTCTATAAATCCATGGTAACGTGAATATTATTATTTCAGTACATTTAATTTATCCATTAAAACCCCTAAACTCTTCTTGAACCTGTTTAGACAATGAAACATTTAAGGTGAGAACAGACTGCTGAGCCCTTCCCCCTTCATTTTCTGCATGTGAGTATGTGTCCTTGAAATGGTTTGTGACCATGCTAATGAAAATCCCACCTATGCGTTCTTCTTGCTGAATGCAAGTTGAAGAGTGATAATATACAGACAAAGATTTTAGCATCTAATGTTGTGCTATTGAGGTTTTATTTCACATCAAAACAGCTGGATGCCTATTGCCTGTCCAGAAGGTGCCCAATAAGACCAACAAAGTGGCCTTTAAGAGCTGGAAATGTTTCTTCCACAAGTGTCCTGACCTGGTAAGTTTCCAGTACAATGCTCAATTATACCATTAGTGATTACCAGTCTTCAGGTCACAGTTAATCAATGAAGCACAAGAAAGCAAGAATCATTAACTTTAATACCAATGACATGACAAAATGTCATTTTAGTTATCCTAGGTTATTTTTTTTAAGACAAGAAAATGCTACTATCATAAGAATACATTGCAATTGGTCTTTCTTTGATTAAAATAATGTCATTGATTGTTTTGTACTTTAAACAGAGTTTAAATAATGAAGGGATTTATTAAGATCACCTTATCATTGATAAATGAAGGTAATTCCCAAGCTGCAGATGCAGAGCAGGACACTGGATGAATGTTGCATCATTGTACACTTAATCTTCCTCCCAACAACACTGATAGAGAGTTCTCTGCTGTTTCAGTAGCACAGAACCTACAACAAACATGGTTGTACATACATTTTATGATCCTCCACTGTATTAAAAAAGCTCAGTCTTCACTTTACACATACAAGATATAATTGTGTACATTACTTACAGCTGGTAACCTTTAAATAAAGTGTGAAACATGCCATGCATCAGGCTAGCCCTTAATTAGTTACAAAATCTATCTATCTATCTTTGAACTTCAGTCCAGTCCTTCAGCTCAGCTCTGGCCCTGAAGGGAATATCAGGACAGTTTTCAAGACTGGAGCCTCAATCTGACTTGGTCTATGTTTATTTTAAAAAGTCATGTGGGGCAGCGTAGTTCTGTAGAGCAAAATATTTGGTGCTGATGAGCTGATGTCCACACCACATGTGGACATGTGGATCTCTTCAGTCTAGCTCTGATTTGGTCTGTTAGTGGTTTTAACACTTCAGGCGCACTCTAGGAGTACAACTTCTAACTTCCCCCATGAGCCCCAAGACTGCTCTGTAATGTTAACCAAAGCGTGTAGTAAGTGGGGACAGCTAGGAGCCTTACTTCAAAAGTGTGCTCATGATCCAAGCTGAAATGTTAATGTGAACTCCCCCACAAAGTGCCATATGGATGTAAAAAGTCATCATATGTGAATCCTGAGCAGCAGCTCAATTACATCTTGTTCACGTAAAAGTCAAGCAGGAAAATATCTAGCCATGACCATTCCTTTTCTCACAGGCAGTTAATTAAAATGATTGCTTAATTTTAAACCAGTTAAATTAATTTGTAAGGAAAAACTGCAGAATTATTTCCTTCAAAATATATAACTTCTTCATAAATACAAAATATTTATCTTTCTCCAAGGCTTTTTCACTTTTAAATACTTGACACACAGCTGATCTACTTCCTAAGACCATTTTGAATATCTGGTAGCAACTTACTGTGAGGAGAGAAAAGCAAGAGGAAGGAATCGTTAGTGCTGGAGTATTACCCGCCGTCAGAACAGATATAATGAGCAGTAAAACTAGTCACACACTGGTGGTGTGTGCTCTCAGAACCCATCCCTGACCTGTTTACTGCCTGCATCTCCCCATGCTCCAGTGGTGGATACACCTCGCCTCACTTCAGTCATCTACAATACAGACATTTACATCTGAGCCAGTTGTCTAGACTCTTTTTATAGTCTATGGAGAGAAAAAGACACTTCTCCGGCATGATTTACATGTTCTGTTTAGACATCTATGGTAATACCAGATGACTCACTGCCTGGAAAGTAGCTATTTCTTTCCATTTCCATATTTTGCATTTACTCCGGGTGCCTAGAGGAATATTTTAAATAGAGGAGTTTACATTTTAGAGGTTTGAGAATCTATCCTGAATACCTGTGTATTTTGCCCAAGAAAAAAAATTGACCTCGATTTTTAATGTCTTCCAATTAAGAACCCAACAATATATTTACATGATTCTTAAATAGCAGTTTCAGAAGCAAAAGGTAACAGGGCATGTTCACCTGCTTACTCAGAGGTTACAGGTCTGGGTACATGAGGTGACACCATAATCTGCTTAACATCCTTCTTGTGAGTTTACATATCCACTCAGAATAACCTCAGGCCAAATGTGGGGCTGGACATAGCTCTCCTGCCTGTATGGACACTGTATGGATGCCACGGTTTTAGGGGAATTCTTAGAGCCTTTTCAAAATGCTCACCCTGCTCAGTGCTCCCTGAGGGTGGGTCTTGCAGCTTCTAAACTTACAATGACAATTAAGCAAAGCATTTTATTACTTCGAGTGAGTCTTTATTAATGATCTTGATGATTCCTAGAGCTGCAATTCTATTCCTTCTGCAACAAGCCATGAAAGGAAATGTTTGGCTTTGCGGTGCAATGCCTTGAACTCTAGACGATGGATTAATGGTTTGTTTTCTTACTGTCTAATAGGCAGTATTGAAAGTAGAATTGAGTTTACCTTATATTGAGCCTTGAGGAGGTTTTTTATCTGGGGAGTATGCAGGTCATTTTGAGCACTTAGCTTAGAAAATAGTTGTCTGACAAATTCTGCTGTCCACAAAAATGATGGAAATACCAGACTTGAAGATTAGCTATTTCCACAAATTGCCAACCTCAGAGGGTTTTTCCAACAACCTACAAAGTGGCTGGAACAAGGCAAAGCATGATCAGCTCCACTTGTTGTTTGGCAAATGACACTGTATGCAAATATCTTCTTTAGAAGGGTAAATAAATGCAAAGATTTTATTTCATGTAAAACAGCTGTGTCCATCTGCTGTCATTTAAGAGGAGAGGTTATGGCTCACGTGGAAAAGGTAGTGTGACTTTATTTTCTGATTTATAAACCTTTTTTGTACCCCACCTCAAAAGCGTCAGCATTTCAAAGGCTGGTGAAGTAATAACTATATATAGCTTTTTATCAGTTTTTGTAAAGTGGCTCAGAATGAAAGGCACTCTTAAACATGGCTTCATTTTTCAAGGACAAAATGAAAGACTAATGTTTTAGAAGCTGCAGAACTTAGTACCTATATAGATACTTTATTAAATGTAGATATAAAACCATGCAGTCATTATACTAGAGGACATGCTAGTGGAGACTGTCCCCATTATGAAAGTATAACAATGCATAACTCTTTCTGTGGGTGTTGTAATTTATAGTTAATTAGGCTTGGGTCTCTCTTCTTAGCAAATATTATGTTGCTTCACAACTATCTCTGCTGACTTTAACGTTCTGACTTGTGTGGGAGTGGATTTTGCAGGCTCGTCATACCCTCTGTTTTGGAAACACTGTATTTGATTCATAAATATACTATATCCTTCACTTAAATTTAGTGTGAGTCCACCACTTCTAATTTCTGGACAGCTCTTCTTCAGATTTCAGTCACGTTGGGAGGCATATTCTTATACTGTGTGTTAAGAAAATTTATCAGGTTTTATGACAGTGTTCAGAGCGGATGTGTCACTGTCATCCTCTAGCTCTGTGCAGAGAAAGGAGATATAAGAGACTATGACACAGAATTTGACCAGTGCATAAGTAAGGGCCAAGATCCCTGACCTGCTCCTATGGGTTTGGCAGCCTGTGCTCAAGACCAGCTCTGACATGGTGTGGCCTTGGGTCAGGCTGCCGAGGAGACAGCTTTTTGGGAAAACTATCAGAAATCTCATTTGGGCTTCCCAGCATCACTCGGGAGCTTTTTTAAGTTCTGACACTCCTTCCTTGTCCTTTCCTGAGCTGTTGCAGCCATTCCTGTGCCTTGCCATGTACCCCTCTAATGAAGATCCTGATCCTCCTGCTTGACTTCCTGGCTTGACTTCAGCCTTGCCTCACCACTGCAACTTGTCTAACAATCACTGGGGTGTGCTGACCCCGGTTGTTGCCACCAGATCTGCTCTGCACCACGGTTTGGCTGCTGTGGGACTGTATCTCTGGTGGAGGGCACTGTTCCTGCTGTATTGCCCCTCTCGGCCCCTGGCTTGCCCTCCGCGGCAGCACAGCTGGCTCCTGCTGCCTCCTGAACATAGAGATTCAAAACTCCATTTACAAAATAGCATTCTTGTGCTGCTACTTCCGAGAGAGGGATGGTTCCCAACTGCTAAAATCTTCTTACATACTGGAGTTCGTTAGACATATTTGGAAATCAGAGACTAAAAATATTCTGATTCTGAAAATACCTTCCCTGGAAACTGTGCTACCTTTCCTACATGATGGCTATCTTTCTTTTTATAGTTTAAGCTTTGACATCTCCTGTTCAGTGCTGAAAAGTTTATTTGAAATAAGTCGCAGCTGGGGCCTTCTGAAGGTATGTTCTATTTTACAGATGGCTGCACACTTTCTTTGGCCTCCAGATAACACTTTTTATCATAGTTACTACTGCGAAATGCTTTTTCTCCCCCTTTTATTTTTTCACCATGCAATAACTTTTGTAAAGAACCATTAGCCTTAGAGAACTGCACACAAAACACAGAAGTGTCAAGTTCTTTTCTTAGTGATTACATTTTCTTGAAAAATTCTAACACTCATATTCCAAAACATAACTCAGAACCCAGTATCCACTATCATGTTAATGGAAATCACTGCCTTTGGGGTTCTGTATTCCTCGATGGCTGTTAATCATGAGACCTTTGCCTAAAAATGATTATTCAAGTGGTTTTATTGTCTCCATAGGCTTAATTCCTGTGTTTGAATAACTCCAAAAGTCACATTTCTATCACTTGAATAGCAATAAAAAAACCCACCCGGAACTCAGAGTGTCTTATTTGCTTTAAAGTTATAAAAAATCAGGCCCAGTTGAATGTCATTAAAAACTGGTACTTTTACTGCTACTGGTGAGTGTGGTTGTGGAACAGGGTGGTTAAACACGAGCTGCCCTGCCAGAATTACTGCTTGGATACATGCAGGTTCGACGTGTTCAGCGGGGGAGATATAAGGCTCAGAGGTGGACAGATGCATTTGTTTTTGCTTGGCTTTAAAGAGGTGTTTAGAGCAAGTATTTTTTCTAGGCAGTAATGAAACCCAAAGCCTCTCAAGCCATCCTCTATGGTCCTGACATTTTAGGATGGCCTTTAGTCCATGCCAGTCTTCTAAGGTGTTAAGATGCTTCCTGTGAGAATCAGGACTTCTCACTTGACAAAGGATAATTTCAGAGCTCCTTTATGAGAGCTTGCTCTCCAGAACTGGATTTCTTCCCTCCCAGGTTAGATGTGCAAGTACAAGTTGTCACTAGTCCTGATGTCAGTCTTTGGTACAAACTGACATTAGCTGCTGTTGGGCTTGAATCAGAACGAATCCTACTCAAAGGATGATGGATGTGTTATGCCTCTCTTCTGTGTCATGTATCCTCACCAAACATGACCATTTTCACGTAAAACTTCTCTTCCTTTCCTTTTCTCCATGCCCACCCCCTAATTTATCTTCTCTGCTTGCATTTAGTCAAAACACAGCACACGTCTCTTTGATTATGCGTGTATTTATCATACTCCCACCTAAGAGTCGTGCTACTCACTGTAAACACACGGAATAATATATAGTCCCCATGCTCCCAAGACCGTGTGCTAGAAAAGATGTGGCTGCGAGAGATAGGACAAGGCAACAGACTGCATTCGAGTGGGTGGCCAAGCTGGAGGTTTCTTTACCCTAATCTTTCGACCTCAGCCTGTGTCTCCAGATGCAAGATTTACACAGAAGGTCAAGCAGCAGCTTGCCCTCAGTACATCACTTGGGTTTGCTTTCCTGAACTTTCTGTTAAGCTGCTGGAGCTGCAGAGTTTAAATGAAGTTGGGAATTGGTCTACTCAACACTGCAGTATGTGGCTCATTTTCCTGATTTATGGGGGTTAAGGAGGATCTCTAGTTTGTTTTCTATGATAGAGTCATTGAAATCCTAGCTCCTTAGTCATCTTTCATGGAAGCTTTTGAGAAAAAACAAATGCAAACACAAGTTAATATATTCTTTCTATGACCTGGCTGATTTCTCAGTGCCATTTTCCAATAGTAAAAGATTGTGTCCCTAAGAAGTTACAGGATTGCGAGACTCATCAGATATAGTCAGAGTCCTGTGTCTTGCCTGGGGCAAACCTTTAACACATAAATCCAAGCAGTATCATATAACAAAGATGATCATGGAAGCACTGATTGAGCATATTAGAGGGTGCTTGGGATTATTCCCCTTTTCAACACTGATGTTCAAAGTAAGCATGACAACTCTGGGCCAAGCAAATAAAAATATTGTTTGTTATTAAGGAAAGCAGTTCAGAAGAATTTGAAATGGGAAGATGGAAAAGATCTGGTTAGTGTCAGGAGCCTGATGAACTGGCCATCCTGCTCAGAGCGTGGGGTTTGGAGCCCTCTCTTCCTGCAGGGGCCTGGGGCTGAGCCGTGCCGAGACTACCCATGCGAGAGCCGACGGAGCCCGGCACCGTGGGTGCAGTTGCGGGCAGCGCCCTCGAGGTGGAACCTTCTCACCAAGGCTGCGGCGGGCGCTCCCGAGCGGGCGGG
>NW_010405170.1:453-5918 GCF_000710305.1 Buceros rhinoceros silvestris | reverse complement strand
TGAGCAGCCAGTTTCTGGAGGAGAATGCTGTGGGAAACGGCGTCAAAGCCTTTACTAAAGTCCAGATGAACAACATCCACAGCTACAGAATCATAGAAACTTCACTTCTTTACTCCCAATTCTTCTACCTCTTCCCCCAGGTAGCACAGGAGAATGCGGGATGTGGTTTGTGGTCAGTTTGTGGCTTCTTCTTGCTCCTCATGCTGTCTCCCCGCTCCAGTGTGAGGTCTCTTCAACAGGATACAGTCCTCTGTGAACTTCTTCAGTGTGGGTCTTTTCCATAGGTTGCTCTAGTGTGGTTCTCTCCCATGGGGTACAATCATTCAGGAACAGACTGTTCCAGCATGGGTCTCCCATGGGTTCACAGGTTCTACCATAAAACCTGCTCCTGTGTGGACTCCTCTCCACAGGCTGCAGCTTCCTTCGAGGCACGTCCACCTGCTGTGGCTTGGGGTTCTCTATCTGCAGTGCAGATATCTGCTCCACATGGTCCTCCATGGACTGCAAGGGGACTACCTGCTTCCTCATGGGCTTCATTGCGGGCTTCAGGGAACCTCTGCTCCAGCACCTGGGGTACCTCCTCCTCCTCATCTTCTTCATTGACCTTGATGTCTGCAGAGCTGACCTCACATTTTTTCTCATTCCTTTTTCTCAAAACTGGTAAGGTATGTTTTCTTCTCTTTCTTAACTACGATTACCCAGAGGCACCACCAGCTTGACCAATGAAATGCTTACCCCTGGCCAGTGGTGGGTCCATTCTAGTGCGGGCTGGAATTAGTAATATCCAGCATGGTACAGTCTCTGCCTCTCCTCACAGAAGCCACCCCTGCAGCCCCCTGCTGCCAATTTTTGGCAATAAATACACTCACATAGCTCATTTGGTAGACAGGCTCACACTTCTAACTGTGTTGGCTATAGTGGTGCAGGCCCAAACCCCGCCCCTGCGCATGAGAATTCCGCTGCAGACCCTAAGGCTGCTAGTCTTCTATGCCTCAGGTCACATTTCTTTGCTCCTTATGCAAAAACTGCCATAGCTCTTGCTGGAAGTCCCTGGTTCTCCATGTCATGGCCCATGTGGTGTGTCCACAAAGCCCAGCAGATGTGACCAATGTTGGTGCATTGTCTTGTCCCAAGTGTCAGCAGTGACATGAGCCATGATTTGGGTGGCATGCGCAGATTAGATGGTGTGGTTTTGAGCTACCATAAAGGATGTGGGAACTCAGCGGGGGCTTAGCACTTCGAGGTAGAGGAGACAGGTCCAGAGGCAGTGAGAGAGGGGGGTATTTCCCAGGGCACTGCAACAGTCAAATCACATCTGGAAAGGATGTTGGTCCAAAATGGGAGATAAGGATGTTACCTAATGCTCCTGTGGTTCACAGTTGTTTAGAAACCTGTCCAGCCCCAGCTTCTGGGTAAGTTTTGTGTAAGGAAGTGAGGAGCACGTTCAGTGGAATGATAGGGATAACGATCTCACTGCTATGTGCCCATTCCCACAGCAGAGCCTAAAGAGAATCTGAGCTTAAAAATACTACTCTGGGCTGCAGAGCAGTGGCTGTGAGCAACTGAAGGGGAGACTTCCTTGTGAGAGGAAACCTGTGATGGATTGACTACATCAGTGGACAAGGGAAGAGCTACAGATGCCATCTATCTGGACTTCTGTAAGACTTTGAAGTGGTCCCCCACCAAGTTCTCTCTAAATTGGAGAGATACAGATTTGATGGGTGGACTTTTCAGTGGATGAAGTGTTGATTGGATAGTTGCATGCAGAATGTAGTGGTCAACCACTCAGTGTCCAGGGTGGACAAGGGAAGAGCTACAGATGCCATCTATCTGGACTTCTGTAAGACTTTGAAGTGGTCCCCCACCAAGTTCTCTCTAAATTGGAGAGATACAGATTTGATGGGTGGACTTTTCAGTGGATGAAGTGTTGATTGGATAGTTGCATGCAGAATGTAGTGGTCAACCACTCAGTGTCCAGGTGGAGATCAGTGATGAGTGGTGTCCCTCAGGGGTTTATATTGGACCAGTACTGTTTAATGTCTTCATCAATTACCTAGGCAGTGGGAGTGAATGCACCTTCATCAAGTTCGCTGATGACACCAAGCAGAGTGGTGGAGTTGATGTGCCTGAGGGACAGGATGCCATACAGAGGGACTTGAACAAGCTGGAAAAGTGGACCCATGTGAACCTCACGAGGTTCAACAGAGCCAAGTGCCAAGTCCTGCACCCGGGTCAGCTCAATCCCCCCTATCAATACAGGCTGAGGGATGGATGGATTGAGAGCAGCCCTGCAGAGAAGCACTGGGGAGCACTGGTGGATGAAAAGCTGGACGTGACCCAGCAATGTGCGCTCACAACCCAGAAAGCCAACCGCATCCTCGACTACATCAAAAGGAGCATGACCGGCAGGTCAGGGCTGGTGATTCTCCCCCTCTACTCCGTTCTGTTGAGACCCCACCTAGAATAAAGTGTCCAGCTCTAGAATTCTCAGCACAGGAAACACTTGAATCTGTTAGAATGGTCCAGAGGAAAGCCATGAAAATGGTCAGAGGGCTGGAGCACTTCTCCTATGAAGAAAGGCTGAGAACATAGGGGTTGTTCAGCCTGAAGAGAAGGCTCCAGAGAGAGACCTTATTACGGCCTTTTGATACTTGACAGGGGGCTTAGAAGAAAGATGGAGAAAAACTTTTTAGCAGGGCTTCTCACGATTAGACAAGGGATGATGGTTTTAAACTAAAGGAGGATAGATTCAGACTAGACATAAGGAAGACATTTTGTATGATGAGGGTGGTGAAACAGTGGCACAAGTTGCCCAGAGAGGTGGTAAATGACCCATCCCTGGAAACATTCCAGGTCAGGTTGAACAGGGCTCTGAGCAACCTGATCTGGTTGAAGATGTCCCTGCTCACCGTGGGGAGGTTGGAATAGAAGGTCTCCACAGGTCCCTTCCAACCCCTACAATTCTGTGTGATTCTTAGACTACAGAAAGTTGAAGGTTACTACTTATTAAGAGAGAATAAATTCATGTCTATATGGATGCCTAGTCAGTAGCCTAATCTACGTTCTGGACTGCTGTAATAGAAACACACCACACACAGAGAGCCTTGCTGTCTATATTAACAGAAGTCAAGTAATGACCATTTAGTGGGATTCTATTACATTACAAGAAGATATCTCATGGTAACTTGAACTGCTGCAGTTGTTAAAAAGAAATTCCTTGAAATACTAGTCCATTTTTATTGCTTATGTGTTGACTTAACCCAGATTAGAAGGTCAGACTGTCCATATCACTTTTCCTTTCTTTCTTGGTGAAAGATGAATAGTGTAATTTTCCACTAACATTCTCAGCTGATGACCTGATGGAATAGCAGCAGGCTGTCCAACACTTTCCTTAGCACTGCCTCAATGTTACATTAATTTCCCAGTCATTTCCTGGCCACCATTTAATGTGTCACTGTAACTTTCTTGTCTTTTCAGTTTCTCAGGCATAAGTTCTCTCTAAATACAGGATGCTCATAAGTTTTTGGCTAAATGGTGAATGCTAGTGGATCTTTCCCATCTCACAATTGCCGCAGTGATACCAGGAATGCTAGGCTGCGTTCAGGGACTGTCATTTCAGCTGTAAACACCCTCTACAGGTCAAAATCCACTGGGATAAAGAAAAAGAGCTTGGATTTCAAATGCATTGAAGTGGAAAATCTTTGTTTATTTGTGCCTAGCTGAGGCATTTCTTTAGTGCTCCTTTCAGCTACGTATGATATGTCCATTGCAAAGAAACTGCCTGTGTTAGCACCACAGAAGCAGGGATTACAGTTATACACAGCCATAAAGCACAGGCATGGTTGCAGAGACTTAATTCCTGACATAAACAATGTGCACTAAAGAGGATGGCTAAAGACATGTTAAATTCTTAGCCATAACAATCCTCCTGAAGTTTACGGCCACTGCAGAAAAAGCAGGATAAAAAGACTGCCATATGTCTGGTCAATCCCAAGAACATAATGAAGCCTCTTCATTCTCCTCTTCTTTAATCCTTTGTATGCTGTGTTTTATTTCCAGGCTTGATAGGCTCTTTGTTCAGACACCAGCTTTACGCGCATACTACCTCAACTGCAGACCAGTGTTTTGTGGGGCTACACTTTTCTTTCAGTCATTTAGAGACCACACAAAGGTAATGTTTGGTGGTTTTTTTCGTCCCCTTCTAAAAAGGCTTTTTGCATGAGTAAAAACGCATTGCATATTTCAAGGAATCTCTTCTTTCCTATGCTTCTTAGATGGGAGAGGATGAGTTAAACAAGAACGGCTGAACGCTGAGACAATCAAATACAAAAATGTCTTTGCTAGCTCAGAAAAATGTTCATAAGATAGAAGAGGTCTATTTCCAGGCTGAAATGACGTTCACACCTTGTTTGCTTGGAAACGTCTTGCTCTTTCAATGGCACACTTTGGTTGGTAAACAACCATTAAAATTCTGAGCAGATCTGCATAGCTTGCAGGAAAACCTCTCAAACCAGCTGCAGCCTCCTTTCAGCAGATGGGAATTAGTAATAGTCTTTATTCTACAGGCTCTTCCATTTGCACCCACGAAACTGGGCAAAAGCTGCTTTTTCCAGACCACTGGTGCCCACAGAAGCCTGACCCCCACACTGTGCTGTGAGCTGTGGTGTGAGGGTGAGCTGGTGAGGGTGAGCATGATACCAAACTCTGCCCTGCCTCCACCTTGCTGGCCCCTGACATAACAGTGCTGAGTCCAGCTGGTACAGTGAGATACAAACCCCTTACCTCTCTCTCGTCTCTCCTTTCACTGCAGATGAATACACTGGGCTTACGATTGGTGCCTGCGAAGTCTCCAGGCAATGCGCATTTGGGACTGAGGGTACAGCTTGGTGCATGGTCCAAGTGCCACTGTGGGCTTGAGGACTTCTACTGAAAGATGATGACCTTTCACCAGCACAGATGATAGCTCACCTCTGCTAGCTAAGAGAAGCTGTCCCCTGCATGCAGTGGGTGAGACCTTCCTGAGTCCTGGACATGGAGGCAACCCTCAGACCATGAGAAGCAAATGACCTCCATAGGTGCCTACACTGATGAGGAGTCTGGGACTGCACCAGAGTGTGACTCTAGTTGGACCCCTCTTTCTTTTCACCAGAATTTATCGTTTTGAATGCAACATGTCCAAATTTTAACTAAAACCTCTGGCCTCTTGCTTTACCCTATGCTAAATATTTTTTGCAGTGGAGCTTTTGCCCCGAATAGCAGTGGAAGTGCCAGAATTGCCTCTTGCTTCCTAAAGCTGCTGTTTATAAGGCCTTGAGGCCTCCGGCAGGCCATCTGCACTGAGCTTGGCCACTCTCTGTGTCACCTGGAGCAGCCCTATACCTGCTGCCTGCATCCCGCTGAGCATCCCTGTGCCCTGAGCTTTTGTCCTCGCACTCCCCGGGGACCGGGATCCAACCCGCCAAGAA
>NW_010405170.1:0-395 GCF_000710305.1 Buceros rhinoceros silvestris | reverse complement strand
CTGTTCCCCTGAGCTTTGTCCCCCGCCCTCCCGGGGGACCGGGATCCACCCCGCCAAGAAGCTGCCAGCCCCTTTGCGATGCCCCGAGGCAGCATTGCCCGCCGGGACTGCACAGCAACGAAGAAAAGAGGAAGCATGTGAGACGCGGAGACGAAATGTTCTTGGCTGAGGGCGTTCATCTGTGGCCAGAGCTGCTCGAGGAGATGAGACCCAGCCAAAATCCCCGGGAGATCACAGCACGCTGCAAAATCTTCCAGTTCACAGGCACTTTCCCAACCTCCCTGAACGGGAGGAAAAATAAGCACCACTCAGCACAGGCAGGGGAGAGGGGGCGGCCTCGGGGTCTGCTGCGGGTGGATCTCCGCGCCCCCCCCGCGCCCGGCGGTGCGCGGAGC
>NW_010405169.1:47456-47707 GCF_000710305.1 Buceros rhinoceros silvestris | reverse complement strand
GGGGGTGGGGGGAGGCAGCGGAGGGGATGTGTGGAATTTTTCATTTTGGACATTTGCTTTTTGAGAGTGGAGGGTGAGTTCCATTGGTTTACCAAAAATAATAAAAATATAGACTTTTATAATTGAAATTTGCAAGGGATTTTTGAAGGGATTATGCTTTGGAGGAGTGGGTGGAGTTGTCAGGTAGGTGCCTCTTGCTTTTCCAATTAAAATCTACCTTGTTTAGGGTAGACCCTGAGCTCTTGGTAACA
>NW_010405169.1:39832-47313 GCF_000710305.1 Buceros rhinoceros silvestris | reverse complement strand
AGAATAATTCAGGTTGTAGGTCTCTAGCTGAGTTGTCTGCTCAAAGCAGGATCAGGCATGAGATCAGACCAGGTTGCTAAGGGCGTGATCATCCAAATCTTGAAAACCTCCGAGGACAGAAATGGCACAACTTGTCTCGGCAACCTGTTAGGCTGCCTGGCTGTCCTCATGGAGAAAATAAATTATTATTTCTGCATTCAGCAATGTTGGGAAGGGTTTCCAGTAGCTTCTCCTCTGGCTGCTGTCATGTCAGGAGCCAGAACTGAAGCTGCAAGAGACAGTTGCGGTAGTGGTGTTCTAGTGGGGCTTTCAGGGAGAAAGCTCTCACTGAAATACAGACTGGTATCTAGATGGGCTGGGGAAAGGAGAGGTGGGTTATACAAGAGAAAAGAGCAACAGAGCAGCAAGGGGCAATTCTGTGACGCGCAGGATTTGCGGTCTTTGGAGAATTTCTCTGGGGCCTGTTTTGTAGCATCTGCCTCACACCCAGCAACTGTCCCTCCTTGGAGCATGTGACACACAGTGGGGGAGCTCTGTGCCTTGTTTGCTCTTGGTATGGGTGTGCTCACAGGTGGATGTGGCAGAGAGGAGGTCCTCAACTTTCCATGCTGCCTTTTTGGAGAGTGTATTTCACCCTCTGCCTCATCCAGTTTCAGAACCACTTTTAGGCAGGAGGGGGACACGTCCAGAGAAAGGCAACAAAGCTGATGAAAGGTCTACAGAAATAAGTCATACAAGGAGCGGCTGAGGGAATTGGGGTTCTTTAGCCAGGAGAAAAGGAGGCTGAGAGGAGACCTTACCACTCTCTACAACTACCTGAAAGGAGGTTGTATTAAGTTGGGAGTTGGTCTGTTCTCCCAAGTAGCGAGTAAAAAGATGAGAGGAAATTGCCTCAAGTTGTTCCAGAGGTGGTTTAGGTTGGATATTAGGAAAAAATTCTTCACTGGAAGGGTCAAACACTAGAACAGGCTGCCTAGGGAGGCATCCCTGAAGGTATTTAAAAGATGAGTAGATGTGGTGCTTAGTGATGTGGTTTAGTGGTGGAGTTGGCAGTGTTAGGTTTATGGTTAGACTCGATGATCGTAAGGGTCTTTTTCAACCAAAATGATTCTCTGTGCCTCCATGCCTTGCCTGGGACAGAGGATTTGGGTGGCCAGAGGTGAGGGTGCAGTGGAAAGTGCCAGGCAGTGGGGAGGACAGTGAGCAGCCAGCCCCAGCAGGCACCAAAGGAGATGTGCAGCCACTTCTAGAGGCTCAGGACTGTGATCTGGCGCCTGTCCTGCTGTGAGGTGGCAGCAAAACCCTTTGCAGTCCAGGCCTCCTTTTGTTGTTCCTGGCACTGCTCACTGCCTGCTGGGCTTGCCCAGGCCACTGCCCCTGGCAACAGCCTCACACTGGTCCTCTGCATTTCCTTGCAGGGCTTCTTCCCAGACACGTTTGCTGCCCCTCTCTGGAGCATGCCTCCCTCCAGAGAGAAGAGGGAGGCAAGGATTCCCAAGCACTGCCAACAGCAAAGCCCTCTGGAGCCAAAGTGTGTCCACAGGCATTGGTGTTCTGTTGGCACTGCCAGCAGGCATCCCCAGTGACCACGCTGTAAGAGCCCAGGTCTGCCCTTCAGGGGGCATGGTCAGATGTGGGGCCGTAGATTCATGTCGGTCTGTGGGGATGGGAAACAGGATCCGTGCAGAAGGTGGAGGTCTGATTTCCCCCCCTCCCCCCAAAAAAAAATTTCGTCGGATTTTCTCTCTCACAGCTGTTATAAGATGGAGGAGTGGAAGGAGGACAGGAAAACAAGTCTACAATAGACTGTTAATGAAATATGTTACTTTTTGTTTCTAAAAGTATTCTGCTTTCTTTATTTTCCCCTGTTGAGTGTGCCATTTTCTAGATTTTCATGCATTAGAAGCACTGTGAAGTGGCTGATTGGTTTGCTGCAGATTTTTCTTGATTTGCCTCCTGGGAAAGCAGATGTGTGGTGGAAGCTGCTAAATAGATTGACTGAAGTGCTACCCTTGTTTTGACAGTGTGGTTTTAGCTCTGCAGCAGCCTTGTCGTGGGTCAGGAAGCTGGCTTTTCAAAGGGATTTGGGTTATTGGCTCGATATGCTCTCATCATATTTTTCCAGTCATCTCTTAACAGACTTTCAAGTATTCCATTACCTTTAATACTGACTCTGGCTTTTCCCTTCAGATAGCAGATTGTTTAGACAACCGTGAAATAAAGGAAGTATTTAATTACTTTGCCACTTTTCAAGCCTTAGTATGTGCTAGGTATTCACTAATGCATACGTTTTTGTGTTCTTCAGGAAGGGGAAACCAGGGGTGAAATGTATGCTTATCTCCAGCTAACACAATCCAAGATATCGCATAATTTTAAAAGCTCACAGGAGCTATTCCAAACCAACTGCCAGCTGCGTGACGGTTGCTGATGAACAGTTCGAAAAGGAGATTAAAGACCAGTGATTCAACACCCGAGCAGCACTGCTCTGAAACATACTCCCCAGCTCCCTCCTGAGCTCTAAACTAGTCTGGTTCAAACACATCACAAAGTAGCAGCCTTGGGGAATTAGCACATACTTTCATTTCTGCTGTACTCACTGTGTTTCTGCTGCATTATTCTCCGCAGGCCTCCCCAGTGGAAGAAGATACGGCTGCCAGCCAGCAAGTCGAGGCCAGCCCTGGAAATGAGGGACCTCTAAGTCCAGTGTGCCCGCCCCCAGGTGGGTTGTTGCTACTGCCCTCACCCCTGCCCTTGCCCACTAAGGGGGCTGGGGTTTAGGTCTACCCTGCAGCGGGAGTCTAATAAGTGCATCTGCAGTGGCAACACAAGGGTTTATTAGAAAACGCAGATGATGTCAGAAATCTCGATATAAGAAAGAAACTTTTTACAGTAAGAATTCTAACAGCCACCCAAGGGATGTGGGAGAGTCCCCATGTGTGGAATGAACAGGGTGCTGGACAATCTCCTCTAGGCTTCATTTCCCACAAAAGGTGGGACCAGATTATCGTTTGAGGGCCTTTCCATCCTGGGTTGTTCTGTCATTCTGTTGTTGAAATGACACACCTAACTGCATGTTGCTCGGGTTGTGAGTTGTCTGCTTCGCCATTTGTGTGAGTGAAAAGCTGGTGCCACAGTGTGCTGTAAGCGGAAAGCAATCAGGGCAGAAACTGTCAGTCAGCTTCTGTTTAACGCATTTTTCCTGCCCAAGACATTAAGAAATAGTGAGGCAGAATAAGAAGGGGCCCTTCAGCCCTTAAATAGCTTTAAATAGGCAGTATTGCACACGCTCCTGATTTTCTGCTTTAAAGACTTTTTGGGCGATTCCTAATGTGGGGAAAGGAATTTGCTGGTCAAAAGGCTGTTTCTGAAATGTTACCTTTGAGGAGGTACTTTACCTATTGACTGCTATCATACTAAGTTCATGGTCTTTTTTTTTTGCTGTTCATTTTTTAAAACGGGTCTATCAAAGTTCACTTTGCTACGGGTAAGTAAAGAGTACTATTTGAAGTAGGTATTTGAATGAGATCTCTGGCTATAATTAGTATATAAGCACAATGTTCCCGTTTGTGGAGGACAAGCGTGACTTAAACAATTGAGCTTTGCCCTCAAACATCAGTGGGGTATGACTCCCTCAAGATTACAAGCATGTCCAGCCTTTTCTTGATGAGCTACAAGGCTGAAGCACATGGACTGTTAGCAAGGGCTCATTAGCTGACTTAATTACTTTGGCTTGTGCATGCTAAAGCACAGAGGTTAACAGTCTTGAATTGCACCTGGCAGGTAGTGTAGAAGCTTCAGTCTTGTGGTGAACCAACCAAATGCTCTTCTCAAGAGTCAGCAGTGATAAGATGGTGTTATTTGTCTACAAATCACAAAGCCAGCTTTTGTCAGGCTCCACACCTGTGAGAAATGCTGAACATTAAGTATTGATAGTGAAGTTTAGTATTGGCTGTCAAGGAAAACTGGGACAGCATTGCAAAAATTAAAATGGTAAAGGAACATCGGTTTTAAATGTCTGCTTTGGCAGGATAGATGTGGTCCAAACTGTGTGACCTTCTTGTAGAATAAACAGCCACCCATGATGTTCAGTACGTGCTAGATACTTACATGCTGTGGTCCCTGGGCCACTAATGGTGTGGGAACTGCTCCAAAGTGGTGTGCATCTGCCTGGCAGCAGGAGCAGCTCGTTTCTGCTTGTGGGCAGGTTCTTAGTGAATCCTTGGGCTGCATCTCTTTCTTAGCTCACTCTCCTAGCCTGTCAAAAGAGGTACACTCAGAAGCTGCCACTGTTGCCGTGGTTGGAGAGGGGACAGGATCTGAAGCTGAGATTCTGCTTTAGGAGGTTAGAGAGATGTCTTGATGCTTATGCACTGCCTGGGATGCTGGCACCTGCTCTACTTTCAGCAGTGGTACCAGCTGGCAGTAGTTTAGCTGTCACAGTCCTCAGCTCTAGGCCCATGCACTCCTGGTCCTTTCTCCCATAAACCACCATCACCTTGTTAGCTTTTTTGAAGAACTGAATGACAAATAGGTTATACCAGTCCAAGGCTTCCTGTTAGCACAATTTGTTTGCTCTCTGATGCTTTACTGATGTGGTTTAGTGGAAACAGGTAAGCTGAAATGTCCTCCAGGGCTGACAGTGGGACCATGTTAACTGTGGAATAGCTGCTTGGCTGGGTAGCGTCTTAGGATAGGATTCATCACACAACTTCAATAAGGAGATTCATACCTCAGTAGGCACATCATAAGTTACAGCTCATCTCAAACAAAGATGAGTGTGGAATAGTTTGGGTGACTGCCTCTCTGTCTTTGTTGACTGTGAAGGGTGTCCCATGATAACCGTGGCAGGCATAAGCACCTACATTTTGTCAGGTGAATTTCACTCTTAAAGCCTTGCCTTCTCTGGGAGATTAATTTTGACCGTGTTGAAGAAAGAAGATTATTTTTTCAAAACATCCAGTAAATGGGCTCACAGCATATCCAGTAAGAAATCAGACTGTAAGAAATAGGTCTACATTTTATTCAAAAAAATCTTAATCTTGCAACATTATCTTTTATATGTGTGGATTAGATTCAGATCAAAAGCAATTCAAGTCAACTGCAGCATGTGCCAGCCCTGTTGTGAAGAGATTAGAATTTCTTCCCAGTCCTGTCACTTCAGAGGAAGCTGCTTTAAGTGAGAAAGACGTGAAGAAATCTGAAATGGAACAGCAAAAGGAAACAGAGCTCCCTGCTACCCCGAAGGTATGTATGGGCAAGGAAGAGGGGGAGTGGAAATCAAAACAAAACCAAAAAACAAATGTGTTACATGGAAATATTTCTGGTGCAAATTGGTATTTTTTCTTCATAAAATGTCACTTCAGGAGTTCAGTCAAAGCAATCTGTCAGAAAATGACCCTGAAAGTTGGTTTCTATGCCAAATTCTAAAGTCATCAGAGAGTTCCCCCTCCGAAGGAACTCCCCAGTGTCTACTTGTAGCGTTTGAACCTGTAAACTGGCTGGAGCAGAAATGAGAACTTAACCTGCAACCCCCAGTCCCATCACATGCTGGGGGGGCAGAGATTCCAGAAGGTATAGACAGTGGACCTTACCCTCTTAGCCCTTTTGAAGTGCTCAACAGGCGCTGGTGGTGGCAGAGGTAGCAAATGGGCATGACCATACTGCTCTGTCAGGTAAGCTAGTTGTTGGTCCTGGGTTAGGATCAGCTCTGGTGTACAGGGCCGTGTGAATGTCAGCAACAAACAGCTACCAGTTATTTTCAGGACTTCAGTACTGCAGCTTCATGTTGTAATTCTGGAGATAGAGGCTTCATCTTTGATAATGTTGATTCAGAAAATAAGTGGAAAGGATTTAACTTATCCTTTGATTGAACCTGCTGATTTTTGAATGCTGTTTTGTGTTCCCAAATGTCTGAACAGGTGATGAAACCAAAAGCCCTGGAACAAGAGGGGAGTGTAGTGTTGCCATTTTTAAAGAAACTACCTGAGACCAGCCAAGTTACTCTGCAGAATTCTGGTCTACAAGGTCAGTAAAAAAAGCATTTGGAGAGCTCAGCTGTACGGTAATGAATATGTGCGTGTGGTATTCAGGGAGAAGTGCCTAATCGGGGGGGTTTGGATGGTTTTGGAGCTAAAATGGTTATTTTCTAAGTGATTTATTTTCTGACTGATATTGGTGGTGTGGCTTTTTTGATGGAAAGGACTCTTCTGGCTGTTCCCCTTAAACTGAACAGCAGAACTGTGACACGACAGAGGGGGACACGAGAGTCCTGTTTTGGTCTTACCTGGCCTAGCAATAAAAGCTGCGTTATATCAATGAGTATTATGTTTTATTAGTACTGCTGCTCACAGGTAAAAATGGCTTAGTAATTGGTTTTATCTCACAATAAAATCTTCTGGAGATAAACCCTGCGCTCAGCTGCTCGTTTGGAGTTCCTTTTGAGAGAAGAACAATACATGTATCTTGCCACATCACTGAATTTGACCTGTGTCCATCTCGAGTACTTGCAAAGCAGAACTTCGGGGGGGGTTTTGCCTTCAGGACATTTGCTTGAGATTGATAATGTTTAGTAGTTTGCTGTTATATTGATTTTAGAGATACATACATGTAGGTATCATGGAAGAAAGAGAGTGTTTTCTTCCTCCTGAGAAGTTACTAGGTTGTTAGTTTACATATAGTTTACATATAATAATACACTGATTACCCTAGCGTTTTCAAGATTGAAACTACTGAAGGTGATCCACTGTGGAAAATGGGATTGTCTGAGGATGAATAGACTTCTCACTTAAGTGGGGAGGTGCTTTCCAAACAGGCTTTGAGAACAATATCTTTTTATGTTAGGCACAGATCCACCCAAACATCAAGTAACAGACTGTAGGCTCGCCTGTGCTCTGAGTGATGCCGTAATGCTTGGCTGCTCTCTAGTGTTCACAGCACATACAGCGCTGAAAGGATCACAAAATCCTTTAAAATCTGTATCTGCAATAGGAATGAATGGAAGCACCATGCAAAGACTTGAAGAGAGGGCTGCCCTTGACTAACGTTAGTGTGCTAGCGCTCTCGCGTATGTACGGTTAGGTGCTATGTTACAGAAGTAACGTTTAAATATGAGCAGTCCGTGTGATCTACAGGTCTGTTGTAAACTAGTTGCAATGAGCCAGTGTGTAGTCAAAATCCCTCTCATGGCCAAAGTGTCTCGGGTCTGAGAGTCATCATCGCCTTTTGACCGCGCTGTGTTTCTTGTTTTGTCTCTGTGCCGTTGCCTGCAGAGCCGGCCCGTGGGGCCGCAGTTCCTCTTAGGGTTCGCAACAACTGGCGGCGCTCACAGTTTTTCTCGCAGTCAGGTAAATGCGGCGCTAAGACCAGCTTCAGCCCTTCTGCTGCCTCCAGTCGTAGGTGTCTTCGGACTTGGGGCTGGGGTGAAAGCTGATGATCACGGGGACTTGTTCTACCTCTCGCTTTTGTAGAAAGTGTCTATTCCT
>NW_010405169.1:37476-39746 GCF_000710305.1 Buceros rhinoceros silvestris | reverse complement strand
TTTTCCTGCTGCACAGTTGACAAAGAGCTGTTGGGTTGCACCTTGTTGTGATGCTCTGATTTCAGGCACCCAAATAACTCGCCTATAAATACCTTTTCCTTGATTTCTTTAAATCAGCCTAATTTTCAAAGGCATTTCAAAGGATAAGAAATGGCAATGGTTCTCTTCGTAACTGTGGCTCTTAAATAGTGTAGTCCCATCCTTTTAGCTTTTCTGTGCTTTTTCCTTCCTTGCACTGAATCACGAAGGGAAAAGTAGATCAAGGTAGGTAACACTCAGTGTCCAAACACCGCTAACGTCTGTGGCCAGAAGTAGATGGCATTAGCTAGTGGTAGAGTAGAGCCTAATGTTAGTTAATATTGTGCTCCTCTGTACCCAGATAAAAAGCAGTTTTGTTGGTGATGGGGATAATCTGTTTTTCTGGTTTATTTGCTTGCGATTCATCCTGGCATTTGGTTGTGGGAGCAAATAGGAAACTAACATGAAGCTTTTTTATACAGATACAACATAGCTTTAATTGCACACTAAACACATTTTACGATGTTGAATTAAATCTTTCCTTTTTTTTTTGTTTTCTTTTGTTTTTTAATAGCTGAGAGTGGTGACAAATCAAATGTGAGTACCTTTTTTACATCATTGTTTGGTTTAGAGATACATATTTAGGAAAAGTGAGTTTTTTGTGCAAACTGTCTTGTAACGTCCCCAAATCAGAATGAGAATTTTTTTTTTCTCATGGAAGTGAGAGAAAAAAAATAAACCCCAAATCAAGACATGGTCTGAATCTGGAATTTATGCATTATCCTCTTACCCGGAGGAAATGGCAGCTGTACAGTACTTGGTTGCTGGAGCCACTAAAGCTTCACAATCTTGAAACAGTATGTAATTCTAAATTATCCATTCTGTTTTAAATGCATAGAAATTAGAGGAGACTATGAATCTACTGCCTCCTCAATGAAGAAAGGAGAAAAAAAAACCACCACAAATGCTACTTTGAAGTACACAGTGTTTCTTATTCTGTTTGTCACGTAAAAGTAGACATCATCTCCTTTCTATCAGATCAACATACAACTCTTAGTGGAAGGAAATATGACATCAAGCGTCTAAAATTGCCCTTGATAGTAAGGATTTTAAACAGCTATCATGTAGTGGGATCCTTAGTAAAGCCTGAGATTTTATTTCGTTACTGATAAAAATTTAAAACAAGGCTATAGGCTGCTCTGCTGGCAGCCATATGAAATGAAAATATTTTTTACAACCACAAATTGCTTTGCAAGTTGCAGAGATTATAGAAAAGCAGAATAGCTATTTTCTTTAAATTTGAGTACCTGCAGGTACTGTTCAGTGCTGCTTAGACGTTTTTCCCAGGTTTTTTCTCGCTCTAGTTGAAGTTTCCCAAGCCTTTCTTTGCAAACCAAATGATTATTTTATCATTGGGGTAGCTGTGGGCAATCTCAAGTGTCAATGAAGCTAAAAATACTGTCTGCTGTGAGAACCATTATCTAGTTCTCAATTTCCCATTTTAACATCATCGCCAGGGGTAGGCCAGACAAGGTGCAGCTTTCTCTGGTAGCCTTGTGAAGTGTAGTGTCAAAGTCTAATAGTTTGATCTTCCTTCACGCAAGCGTTTCAATTTTTGGTCCTGGGATCCAGAAGAAGAGCGAAAGCGCCAGGAAAGGTGGCAGCATGAGCAAGAACGCTTGCTTCAGGTAGGGAAGAAACTACAGGTCTTCCTCCACGTGGGTCATCTGTGGAATTGCCCCTTTGGACAAGAGCTGGGCATTTCATGTCATGTTCTCCACATCCTCTGTGGATGCTTGAGTGGATTGTGTGGCCAATGAGTGATGCAATGAGCATACACACATGTTCTCAGAGGTTTGGGCACTCTTAATGCCTCCCTTTCCCACTCCATGGAAAGATTAAAAGGACTTAGTTCTTCATTCCAGTGCAGAGTTCAAACAAATGTTGATCCTCAAATATATTTAAAGTATATTAAGCATAGACTGTAAGACTCTTAACTACTTGGAGCCTCTTTCTCAAGACTGACAGTTTGCTGATTCTGACACCTCTGCAACTCCTCTTTAAAATTATGGTCTTCATAGATCTTCTTAGACTTCCACTTTGTTCACAGGTTCTTCTTGGAAAACACTAAGCTAAATTTGAACATGAAGGGTTTGGAGTTGTTTTTTGGAGTTGTTTGGTTTGGGGGGTTTTTTGGGGGGGAGGGGGGGGGGGCGGGAATGGCAGGGAAACTCCCCCAAAGACAAAACAGG
>NW_010405169.1:5203-37446 GCF_000710305.1 Buceros rhinoceros silvestris | reverse complement strand
GGGGGAGGGGGGGGGAGCGGGAATGGCAGGGAACTCCCTCAAAAGAAAAACTGGTTTTGCCTAGTAGTACAGTAAGCTGTAAAAGGTCTGGGTTTGTGTCCTAGCTGGAAGAAGTTTAGTGACCCTGAGAACTTGAATTTCCCTGTCAGTCAGTAGTGTCTTTTGAAACTGTGATTAGGTTCGCTACCTTTCTTCCATGTTACAGAAGAGTAAACAGCTGTCAGAGGATGGAGAATAATAAAATGGAGTCTCCTCATCTTTTAAGAATGTCTGTGTGTCCCTCTACTGCTTTCTTGAGATTATTTCTTTTTCATTAATATAATTGTTTCCTCTTAAAATGGTGTAAAATTCTCACATCATTTCTCTGCAATATACAGGCATTTTTTCAGTAGTAAATGCATCTCTTCTGGATTTGACAAATGTGGTTTTTAATTTGAACAGAAGTTGGAACTGGTGTAAAAGGGATGTGGAAGTCACTGTTCTTCCTCATATTCATACCAGTTCTGTCAAACAATTTTAAAGATCTCTTTGAGATAATTTTTTCATGAAAACTCTGAAAACAGTTCTCAAGAAATAATTCCATCAAGGAGGAAAATAAGCTATTTAGTTAATTATAAACTTTCCCTCTTCAAACCTTTACACACTATTCATTTCGCTTTTAAACACTCACAGGCATTCATTGAGCTGTACTGGCATCTCTCTGAAATTAGTACCAGTATCTGCAGAACCTGCTTGTTTATACACTACTTTGCTGCATTTTTAAATGTAAAATCCATGCCTAAGTGTTTTGGGGTGTGATAGCTTTTTGGCACTCTTAATACTGTATAATAAACAAGGAATTATTGAAATTGTTGAGCATAAATTTCATTTCTGACCAAAGATTTTAAAAATTCCAAGAAATTAAACTACTTCTAGTATGTTACAAGTTACTTGTGGTTTGAAGATATTAAATGTAAATACTAGAAATAAGTGGGAAGAGGAGGAAAAGAAGCTTTTTTTTTTTTTTTTACATCTATGGATATTCCAAATTCTTTTCTTCCTATTTCATCCTAATTTTGATTAAACCACTCTTAGCAGGTACATTTTCATTGTGGAGATACTGCAGAATTTACTCCTAATAGCAAATGCTCTGAATTTACCTGTATTTGTATCTTGTTACAGGAGAAGTATCAGAAGGAGCAGGACAAGCTGAAAGAGGAATGGGAAAAAGCCCAGAGAGAAGTTGAAGAGGAGGAGCGTAGATACTACGAGGAGGTATAAGGCTTGAAGAAGGAGGTGGTTTATTTACTTTTTTTGTATTTAAATGAACACACTTACATAAATAAAAAATCCCCATACCTAGATGAATTAATGAAAAGCCTTTTCAAGGCTGAATTCCCAGGAGGATCATTTCTCTTAAACACTACTGTGGGCGCTGGGAAAAATACTTAAATATTTATACAGGTATCCTCAGAACCTCCACATGTGTGGAGGTGTCTAATTGGTGTGGAGGTGTCTAATTGCTGTGCAAGTCTGGGTGAGTCAGTATGGTTTGTCTGGGCACACTCAGACTTCGCTCCAGCTGCAGAGCCTTGAGTGTTTTGACATATAGTTGGTGCTTGGACTTGGTGGAACTCCAGTTGAAATTGTCTGCCTTGGGCTTGATCATGGCCTAGTTTAAAAAAAAAAATTAACAGGAAGTGTCCAAAGCCTCCAGTTGTAGAATATTAACAGTATAGAAGATAGTAGTTTTCTTCTGTTTTATGTGGGTCGTTATTGCAGGAAATTGCAGAATATTGTTTTCAGTTTGACTAGTCGTGCATTATCCAAATTGATGTCTTATTGTCAGTGCTTGAGGGCCACACTTGTGATCAGAACAAGGCATTTTTTTTCAACTTCCAGAATAAGTTTCTCGTGAACCAGGTGTAATTTCATATAAAAATATGAAACTTAATAGACTGGTGTTGTGAAAAACAGTGGTGCCAACCCAAGTGGAATATTCTTTCCAGTTTCAGACACGCCATCTCAAAGATGACAATGGTGAAAGGAAAGGGAGCGCAAAACCTTGAAGCAAATTCAAAATTGATGTGTTACCATTGTTCCTGGAACACAGGTCCTTGCCTAGCCATCTAAATATGGCACATATCCAAACTTTATGTTTCTGCTTCTTAAGCTTATAGTTGACATTCTTATTTTTAACCCCCTCTTTCTCCTGATCCTCTTTTTCTAGGAACGCAAGATAATTGAGGATACTGTAGTTCCATTCATTGTTTCTTCAAACTCTGCTGAGCTCCTCTCCTCTTCTTCCTCTACCACTGAAGGAAACAAGACAGTGGTGAGTTTCTCATGGAGTGGCAAGACAACAAAGACTAAACCTTCTGCAGTGCAAAGTTTCATTCTTCACTAAAGGCTAACAAAATCAGGGAAGAGTAAGAGTATTCCCTGGATCCCTTCTGTAACTGGTGATACCTCAGAGTGCTGCAGCTTGTATATTTTTACAACTGAAAAGCCGTGCTCCCAAGGAAACTGCTACCATCCCATTTTGGACTAGAGCAGCAGGTGATACTTTCTCTCTTTCAGGCTGCCTCTCTTCTGTAAGTGCTGCTGTGAAAAAAACAGTCACCTGTTTCCATTTGGTTTAACTTCCTTCTCAAAGCCAACAAAATCTGAAGTGATTTCCCTGTATCCAAACTCTTGAGTGTAAGACAGTGCTTTACACATATCCGAGATGAGACTAAATCCTTCCTCCTTTTCTTTCCCACTTTCCCTCTCAGAAAGCAGCAAAACAGAGATTTTTTTTTTTTTTACTTATGTGGCACAAAATGTTTAACTCCATTCATTTAGCATCTAATTAAATAAGTGTTCACCAGACATCAGAGAATGACACCTCAAGTGAGGTCAGTAGACTAAATGTGGAATTCCCAGACATAATTTTCTCCTGCCTAAGGCACCTACACCCAAAAAGTCATCTGCCTTTTTCCTTTCAACTCCAGGATTAGAAGTACTGTATCATCTGGTAGTTCTCTCACTCTTCCTGCCTCTTAATGCTCATCCCTTTGCAGGGGCATCAGCCATGGCCCATTTTCCACATGTCTGTGTAGCAGTAACTTCCTGCGTGGAGTTGCTTAAGCCACATTCAGGGCAGTGCCTGCACCCAGAAGTGAGAGATCTCGTGCTATGGCTTGCTCAAGCTCCACCAGTCAGCTATGACCCACTCTGGTACCATTTTGGAAGTAGTACTGGTGTTGCCATTTGAGGGTGCCCAGTGCAGCAGAGTGAAGCTGCAAATGTGAAGTAAAGCTTTGCCCCCAGGCAGAGACAATAAGCTGAGGTCCCTCACAAAATCCTCCCTAGTCCAGTGGAAGACTGTCTAGACTCTCAAAGTCATTCAAAGATTTCTGCCAAAAATACGTAGTGGAAAGTCTTGTTTTGTCATCCTGAACATCATCTCATAACTGGTTTGTCCCTAACTTTTTTTTTTATGCTCAGTTTAGTCCAATTAGTTGATTGTTTCAACTGAAGTCTTTTTTAAATCCAAACTTAGTTTTACCAAGGTCACATGTTTCCAATGTATAATATGAGATGTTCTTTATGATAATAAGGTCTGTTAGCACAATATATCTGGGGGTAGCCTGTGCTTTTCCCATACGTGTGCTGATGCTGAATTCAAGAGAAGCTCCGTGTTCCCTCTCCTGCTGTCTTCTAGAACTCAACTGATTCAAACAGCTCTCCAGAGGAAGGCAAACAAAAAGAAGTTGCAAGGCAGAAAAAGCTGCACTGGGAGCAGGACAGTATGCCATCTCTGAAAAGCAAGGAGAGTGAACTCTGGCAAGAAAAGAGGAGGTATGAATCAAGCCTAAGCATTTCTTAGCCCTGTGAAGATTGGTGTTCTGTAGGCTTCTGGGACATTCATATCTGCCCATGATTGATGCTGGAGCATCAGCACGCATTAGGAGTAATATATCCTGATCAATATTCTCTTGTGGCGGGCTTGCACGTGTATGTGCGGTACTAGTTGTGCGTATCAGAAGGCTGGCCTTTTCAGAGCATGGCCTTGCCAGGAGGCTGTCACATCAGCCGGAGCAGAGCTTAGATAGCTCAGATGTATATCACTGCACTGTGTCTTGTGTACAAGCTTCGCAAGCCCTTTAGAGGAATAAAGGAGCAGCAGCTGGTTTTGCTCAGAATCAGTGTGAGATTGCCTGGCTATCTCAGAAGTCCCATACCTGAACTTGCCGGGTGGTGTTCCAAGTCCTGGTCTTTGCCCAACTGTTAATAACAGCTTTCACAAAGGCGAGAAGCATCTGATGATGCTGAACACTCTATAGGGAACACTGAGAAAAGCTGTTTCTCCATAAATTTTCCATAAATCCAGACTAATCTTTAGCACCTGTAAGTGGCAGTGTCTGAGGTAAGCAGGAAGACTTGGCCTATTTGGAAGCAAACTTGTTAATTCATTACAGTTATCCTTGTTTCTTTGTCCTTGCTGACACAATAACAAAAATCTTTTTGCAGTAAAGTGAACTGATATTCAGAAGTTTGATTTTGGCATTATATTCTAGGTGGAATTTTTCTCCCGGCTTTATTTATACAATGTGACTTATTTTTATTGGCAGTGGAAATAAAGTGCTCTCAGGACACCCAGAGATGGGTATCTTGAAAGGAGGTGAACAGGAACACCAGGTGCCGGCGATGGAACGCAGCTCGCCTGCCAGGCTGAATCTGCCATTGACTCAGGGTGAGCGTCAAGACTCTTCATACACGTGTGTGCTTTTCCAGATAGAAATCTTGCAGAAATCTAACTCAATGAATTTTGGAAAGTGACAGAACACGTGTATTTTAAATCTGATTGTCTCAGACTCAGAAGTTGTTTTTTGTTAGCAAAGATAAATATGTTAAGGTGAAATTTAAAATCTTCTTGTTTTCATCAGACTTGAGCATTTCAGCTGCAGGTAGGAATCTCGTTTATAGGCCTCACAGTAGTAGTTAAACACAGCTATCTTCCATCTTTTACATAATCTTACATATAGGATTTGTCTTGATACAGAGAGCATATTTCCAACACTTATTTTGTGTTTTGGTAGGTAGATTCTTTATGTACATTTCAGTCCAATAAAAATCACTACCTGTGATGTGTAACAAGCCAAGCCTAAAGTGACTCGTGTCTCAATTTTGTCTTTAGAAATTTCGGTTGACATTTAAAATTAATAGATTTTTTTAAGCTCCCATAAATATTGATGGATTTTTTAATAAAAGAATATCCCCAAAGCGTTGCTGTCAATGGGGTCACCCTAAAAAAGGGCAAAATCACTAATTTAGCATCATGATCTAATGCAAATGAACAGTGGAAAGTAAATAAGTAGGACGAAAGACAGAAAACAAATGTAGATTTTTGAAATTGAGGTTTTAGATTTTTGTTTTCAGTCTGGCATAAAAATTGATGATTCTGAAAAATGGAACATCTATGGATAGAAAAGGTTTCAGTGTTATTGTTCCAAATGCAAATTCAGTTTATTACATTTAGCAGGTTTGCTTTCCCTGTCTTGATTTCATTTTATTCTTAGTGCTTTGATAGAAGTTGCTCAAATAAAGAAAGCAGAAGATATTGGGCAGCAATCCATCCTTGTGGGTTTGTAGTAGTGAGTAAACGAACTTCGGAGGTTTGATAGTGTTTAACTACTTCTGCTACTGAGGGCTTTTCTAGGTTCTCTTCACAACTTGGTTCTCTGCAAGTATTCTGACAGCTTGTTTCTTGCCCCTTAAAGCACCACAACCTTGTTCTCTCCTTAATTCCTTAAATAGTCAGGACTAGGATTTTATTGTCTTGATATCAAAAATATCTTGATATCAAAAAATAGGTAACAGGCCTTTCATAGGCCCTAATAAAGTTTTTCTTCTCTGGATCAGCTGGTTGGTGCATGGCAGGGTAAGGATCCTCCCCGGCCTTTGAGCCAAAAACTGGAAGTATCTGTCTCAAAGATGGGATGGTTGGCTGCCTGGGCATCACAGGGATCATTGCATATTGCTGGAGGCTGTTATTGTCACTCAGCCTTGTGCAACCATCTGAAATGCAGAAGGAAATTACAAGGGAATTACTGCGTATGAGTAGGCTTATGACTACACCGTCTTCCTCTTAATTCTTGCTATTGAGAATTTTGGATCCCCAGGTACCACAGGAAGTTTCAGTCTCTCTGGTGCTTGCTTTCTTATGACAGAAATACTTTATTTTCCCAAGCGCTCTTCATGGATGGCTATTTGACCTCACCCTTCCCCCCTTCAGAAACTGAGATTCAGCAGCAGGGTGGGTCATGTGTATGTGAAGGTAATGCAGCGGAACATAGTACCATAGAGGACTTCTGGTGTAGCAGACCTTGTCTCTGTCTTTGCGAAAGGGTTTCTGAGAACTTATTTTGAAGTAAAAGTTCATCTCTTGTCGTCTCTGTGGTGTGTCCACAAGCTACACTGGTCTGTAAGTACTGATGAAAGCATTTTGTCTCAAGCATTGAGATTTCCCCACGTCCCGTTGTAGATATCTCCTGGAACCAGCAATTGCTGACAAAGCAGTCCCCACATCATACAGACGACATTCGGCAGAGACCATTCCTGGGCCAAAGTGCAGGGCAGCAGCTGAGTTCTGCAGGGGAAACAAGAAGGTGAGAATGTAAAATAAAGGTTATTTTAGAGATTGAGAAGTCCTCCTCACTCTGTTCTACCTTATATTTCTACTCAGCGTTCTTTATCAGTTAAGTTTCATGGGTAGTCCTGAGGTGTGAAGATGCCTTTGATGCCTGGCGTTCCCACCAAGACTGTTAACATTTATCCACTGCATTTCTCACTACAGGTACCCCAGTAACTAGTTCAATGAGGGAGCACACCCCTTGCTTGCCAATCTCTGTCTTCTTTCTCTTTAGCTCTTTTAAACACTCAGCTGCATTGTTCATGTTCATGTGCTTCGTTTGTTTTAAGTGCCTGAGACAAACGTTTATAGCTGGTAAGTGGCTAAATACCAGGGTATGAATGTCAGATGGAGTCTGCCTCTTTGAAGTTAGTATCCAGCAGCTTCATTTTACAGCTTCCAAACACACATTGAGTGCTACTTTCTAGTTCTTTAAGGATTGTAGCTTTTGAAAGAAGATACTAGAGATTAGTATTTTCTTTCTGCTGTAAATTTTGGTGAGGTTGTTTTCTTGCCTGATGTTTTGCCTTATGTTTTTGAGTGAGTGATGCTAAAAGGTAATGCCAGTTATTTCAATGAACAAGGGATCTGCTTGCCTAATATTTGCAAAAAGTGTATCTATGTAGTGAAAAAGGAACATCTTTTTGTATTTGCATATATACAAACTCAGTCTCCTGCAAAATGAGTTAAGTCTGTGAAGCTTGTATCCGTTGAAAACTAACGTAGACTCACAACAAACTTCTCACGTGTGTTTGAGAAAATTGTTACTTAACCTGTAATCAGCTTTAAGCAGTGAGAGGACGGATCAATCCTGTGATTTCTGATAATAAAAGATATGCATGGGTTTTCTCACCAAATTCTTGCAGGATAGAATGGATGCAAATAGTAATGAACCGCCTTTCAGTGTCAGTAGCTTCCTTTTTACTGAGTAAAGGGCACAGACCCTCCATCAACAACCCTACATCTGCTGTACCAGGTGCTTCTGAGGACATCCCCTGGCCAGCAGACTGCAAGTTGATATGCCTTGGCTTAACTCTCCACCTTCATCATGGTGGGAGTTACATTGGGTTGATAGTTGGGTAGGAGTCTGCACATGGCTTGTGAGTTATCTAATTGAGCAGACCAAAACTCAGAATGTATCAAAATGGCAATGGATAGCAAATTTAAACCTTTTTTTCCTTAGATAAAATCTTTAGAGCTGAGAATCCTGAAATCCACCAGCTGGAATTCCTCTGTACAAAACCTGGTTTTAATCATTCTTCAGATGTAGTAATGCATCTTCTTTCCTGTATTTTAGGGCAGGCTATTATGAGAATTTGCGATCTGGGCCATCATCTCCTTGCTCTCCTGCTGCTCCAAGTCAGTCACCCAACAGGTACAAAAGGTCAATAAGGAATTTTGTAGACTGAATACATCTTGTAGTCACTGCTGAACTGCCGCACTGTAAATCCACATTAGTATTATGTGGATGCACTATTAATTCTTCTAAACACTGCAATTCCTAACCGTCCGTGGAATAAATATGTAGCTCCCTCTTCCGTATTTCTTGCCTACTTCAGCAGTATTGTTATGCTTTCAAATAACACAGTTCAGAAAGCAGCTATAGGACTCTGCTTGATCATTGAAATTTCAATGAAATTGAAATGGGATAACATAAGCCCCAGTCAAAGTAAGCAGTTAAGCGTGAGTACAGAGCATTTAAGCCAAAGGATGTTGTCTTCACTGTGAATAGTCACGTGCTCAGGAGTGAGGTATGTTGTAGACATTGTCACATTTCAACACTTGCTGATTTAAAAATAAATCCTTCCCTTAATCTCCAAACTTGAAATGCATTTTGCTTTTTGCAGTGTTTTTAATTTTCCAGCATTCGTGCTAATCTCCTACAGGCTTGATTCTCTCAAGCAATGAGATGTGCAGCTTTCAGTGAGATATGTGTACTGACTCTAAATAAATGTTAACTGTGGCCTGATTGAATCACTGATAATTTGGGTGTATTAAAGTCAGTTGGCTTATTAAATAGGGTAAAGTAAGAAAACACAGAAAGCTTTTGTTCTATTTAAGTAACTTTTTTTTATGTTTCAAAGCAAAGCCTTCCTTCTGATGCCACTTGGATTGATGTGAAACTACTGGGAATTTTTTATGTGAACAAATTCTGTTTTTTTCTAACTATAGATGTGGTTTTGGTGGGATTGTAGATTGTTTCTTGTTACATGTAGCTAGTTGTGATAGCTGCTTCTTTTTCTTAGCAGCTATATTCTGATCCGAGACTGCTTTCCATAATCTTTTCCTGAAATAAATATTAGTTTTGGAAACAATAGATAGAATGTAATTCACTGTTCCACTAAAACATTAGAAAACTTCCCTAAAAAAAAATCCAAAAGCGCTTGATCCTTTGATCCAGCACTTTAACTTGTACTTACAGTAACTCTGATAGTGAAGAAGATAAAACAAGAATAATGCAGAGATGTGAACAGAAGGCTTAAGGTTTTAGGGGAAGAGAAGAAATTAGGAAAGTTCTTCTAAAAAGAATAATAAGAATAAAGCAACAGAACAGTGATGTGCCTGTGCTGTCTGTGTATGTGGTGGGATAAAGAGTGATGGGCTCAGGAGTGACACAGATTAGATGGAAGCAGGGAGAGTTTTCTGGTTGTGATGAGTCTTTCTGCTGCTTCTGTCTCTTTTTTTTTTTTTTTCCCCCTCCAAAGTGGCTTTTTTATCATGATGTAGTCCAGATCTATCTCTGTTGGTGGCTTACTGTATTGTTGCACAAAAAACATAAAGCAAGATATTGTCAACTTTCTTATCTGTGTATGATTTCATCAAACCATCTTTTCAAAACTCGTGCAGTATCCCAAAGTTCCTCTCCTGGTTTCAGCCCTGGCTGAAAAAAACATGAATGACACATAATGACAAGGGATCCCTTTTGGTCTCAGGTTCATCTCAGTAGACAAACATCAGTTCTGTCATGCTGGCAGACAGGCAGGAGGGGGAGAGCATGAAACACACAGCAGTGTGCACCTGCTCTGCTATTAAAACCATTATGGAAAAGGATACCACTAATTCCTGGGGCCCTGATCTCTCACCCAGCTGTCATCAAACAGCTGATTTACTAAAAAGGTCTAGACAAGATTGAAGCTTAAGGAGAGAGTTGAAGTGTTTTTGCATTGCAGATGGAGATCTGATTTCATCTTTGCTCTTAACTAGTTGTAATACTAACAGGCGTGTAGCGGCAGCAGCACAGACAAAAATTAGTTAGCAAGTGCCTGATGCCTGGTCTGTGCTATTGCAGTTACACTGTTGCTATTGACTTCGCTTCTTTGGGTGTAAGCAGCATCCTTTCCTTCTGACTTGCAGTAAGCAAACCCATTTGCAAACAAACTGGAAAATTTCCAGGCTGAGAGTCTGACTCAGGTAGTTTGTATGTATATCTGCTTTGATCACTGTGGCATTGACTAGGTCTAGGTAATCCACAGTCATGGTTCCCTGCCATGCAGGCTTCTGTTAAGAGTCTTACGTCTCCCTTGATCTAGCACAGCAGTCTGGCAGGGAAATGGGTCTGAGCTGCTGTGCATGCAAGCATTTTAAGTCCTCTGCTTGCTTGTTTGCAGGCTGATTGAGCAACATGGCTGAAGGGTCAACGTGCATTGATGTGAAAACCCCCAATGCTCCTTCCTCCCATCCTGTCCCTCTCGTAAACCTGTGTAAACACCTGGTTATGTTTTAGCATCACTTGATGTTCTGTTCTCTTAAAGTTGTGTTTGGTCCCCTAGGTCTGTCAGCGGAAAGAAGCTTTGTTCTACCTGTGGGCTTCCTCTGGGGAAAGGAGCTGCCATGATTATTGAAACGCTTGGTCTTTATTTCCATATTCAGTGCTTCAGGGTATGTCTCTTACTTTATTAAGAAAAATCTGAAGTCATGCATAGTTCTAGGAGAGAGGGCTGTAGATGTGGAACTGAAAGTGAAAGGTCCAAGGGATTTGCATGTTTGTTATGTATGTTTGTTTATTTGCTTGTTTGTAGAGACATGGGAGTAATACAGCTATGTTATTTTGCTGTCAGACGTGTTAACTGGGCTAAAACCTGTGATTTAGCAAACAAACATAGCTTCTCACCTGCAGAGGGAAGCATCACATTATTTCTCTATTGTATCCATTGTTTTTTACTTTCATTACCTTGTGGATTGGTTGTTGTGGTTTTTTGGGTTTTGGGGGGTTTTTTGGTTTTGTTTTGGTTTTGGGTTTTTTTGTTTTTGTTTTTGTTTTGTTTTTTTTTTTCAAAAACCTGGTCAGTCCTAAAGCCATGTTTTATCTGCCCCATGGCTGGAAAATTTTGACTGTGAAATATATTTTGGCTTTCACGAGGGTTCTCAACAGAAATACTTCCTGACTGTTCTAGAGTGTTTCAGTTGGAAATGACTCCAGATAGTGTTTTATAGAGAACTCAGGAATTGTCCATTTCCATGATCTCTGGCCCAGTTAGTATTACACATTCAAGAAGTCATTTTTAGTTTTTAGACCTTTACACAAACTAAACCTCTGGCCTCTCTAAGCTTTGTCCGTCACAAATGGACTGGCTCCAGAATGGCAATGTTAAAATCAGACGTCTCTTAAAATTGCTTTTGTGTAAGTGGAAATCCAGTCCTAAATACTGTTGGCTCCAAAAAAACCTTTCACTGATTTGTGTGCTCCCCGGGAGTCTGGGCTGGCTTCTGGGGGCATATTTTTTCTCACTCTTCTAAGAACTGTTGAAACAAAAGTCAAAACTTGGGAAGAGTTGTGACAGGTAGTAGAGGATGGTCTCTTTTACTTTCTGTGTTCTTCAATTAACAGTGTGGCATTTGCAAGGGACAGCTGGGAGACACAGCAAGTGGGACAGATGTCAGGATTAGAAATGGTCTTCTTAACTGCAACGATTGCTATATCCGATCCAGAAGTAAGTACCAAATCCTGTCCGAAGGACAGTGAACTCTTAACAACAAAGTTGCCATGATGTTAACTGATGGATTTGTCTCCTCCTGGCTTTGCCACTCAGGCATAGCTTCACCGTGGGGAGGGAAACCTTCCCACGCCATTTTAATCATCCTCTTATATCAAAAGCCCATTGTATTTAAAAGCCCATTAAATCTTGCCCAGAGGAACTCTGCCTAGCAATATTAGACTTCAAGGATGTTTCTGTGCATAAGTATAAACTCCGACACTGTGCACCCATATTGCAGATCCTGCTTGGATCTGTCACATCACTTGAGACGATGTAGGTACTTGTGCTAGGTCTAGGACCCTGGACCTTGTTTGGAGAATTTCCCATTTTTTTTATGTCTCCAGACTTCTCTTTGTGGACAAAATGGTCATGTAAAGTATGAGGAACATTCTGTAACTCATAAGGAATCCTTGTGGTGGTATCGCCAGACATGTGCCAAAGTGTTGCTTGCTTCAAATTTTGAAGAATGAGCCAAACAGTTGCATATCCAGAAAAAACTTGGTGCATTTTTCTGCCTTAGAGCAGGTCACCTGAATGTCCGTCCTAGTTCTGGATTTCTATGACTGATACCGAATTTCTAGAGCATTTAAACTTCACCTCGATGTCACCAGTGATATGAGATGGGCAGTGTTCATGCTGGCTTCTACCTTGTGTAAAACAGTAACATGCAAGAAAAAAAACATGGGAGTAATCATTGTATTCCTGTAACATGTTGCTGTTTAGTATATTCACTGTCTGCACTTCTGACTGATAAAGGGAGATGTAGAGCTCTTTTCGCTTACTATTTGCCTTCTCTCTCAAAAGCAGTGGCAGTAGAAATCCAGGAGCAGGAAAAGTACCCACCTAGCTTCGCCAGCAGAGGAATAGATACTTTTCTTCAGTTTCAGGAGAGAGATATTTCCTCATCAGCAGAGCTAGAGGGTGCTGTTGTATAACCATTTGTTTGGTGATTTTCTTTTAAATTTTGCTAAGAAATGCTGGCAATGTTTTTATTATTATTAATTTAACCTAATACATTTAGAAGTAGATTTTCTCGTTCAGGCTTGGTATTATAAACCTTCCTCATGTGGATGAGTTCCTGACCCTTAAAATGCACATGTGCACATCCATCTTTACACAAAAAAAGAGAGAAAGGTTGATAACAGTAATATTTTCCTTTTATTCTTAATACTTCTTGCTTAAATAAAAACTGCAGTCCCTTACGGATAGATGAAGGCTCAAATAAATTATTTATCAGCTTATATGCTGTAGGAATCGCCCCCTCCATCATCATTTCTGCAGCAGTGGTACTAGAAAATGCAGCACAGAGCTGTTTACAGCGTTTCGTGCAGGAAGGTTTTGCATTTTTACATGCTTAGCACAACAGTAACCAGGCCCATGACAGAGGGAATAGGTTTTGAGGAAATGTATGGTTCCTGAAGAAGAATAATGGCAAGGATTTGGGTTTTTTCCTACAAATAGACTCTTCCTGTTGTGTTCACTCCTTGTGCACAATATCTCAATATATGAGCTAACTGAATGTAAGTTACGCTGTCAAGAGTGACAGTTTCAAAGGGACTGGTTTTGGTAGCACTGCAAATGTTGTTAGTTGCTTATTTTTAACTAGAGTTTGATGGACTCCACATCTGAAATGAAGAACAAACTGGTGCAATGTTAGTGTCTTGCCTTTCAGTTCTGGAAAGTCTGATACTAAATAAACAAAAAATTAGTTGCTTGATTGTACAGCTCATGCCCCCACGGCTGTGTCTGAAAACCCATGCAACAGTGCTCACAACTGATGGTCTCTGACCAACCCAGAATTAATCAGCATTGTTTTGAGATGCTTATGGACATCTCAGTGAAGTACTTTGGCTGCCAGAAGCTTATTTGAAACTGTGGTTTATTACCAAAATTATCAAAAATCTCAAGAAGGAAAAGAATTACAGATTATGTAGTGGTCCAGGCTCCAAAATATTTCTCTTTTTCAAATAGAACTGGGTGGGCTTTTATTGGTAGTTTATTTCTTTACAGCAAAACCTCACAAAGAAGGGAACAAGGTATTCAGTGTCAAACATGTGGAGTAGTTACAGGTTTGTGAGTGTCGAACTTGAAGGAAAGACATAAATTTGTGAGATTCCCTGTATGGCCAAATAACGCAAGGGCTCTGTAACCAAGTATCAGAAACCAGGCACAGCTGAAGAGGACTCATCAGTCCTTTGCTTTACTATTTTGCCACTGCAGAGCCTAAAAGTGAATATACCCACAAGAACTTTGGGAATAAAATAAAATAATGCAGAACACATTAATCCACGTGGCATGGAAAATGTATTTCCTCTGGAGTTGTGCTGAATCCTTTGCAGTTATTAGTGCCCCAACTTTGCAGGAGGAAGGAGAAGCAGGGCACAAATTATATGCATTTCCAGATGTGGGTTTTTTTGAATTATAGAGATCATATGATGAAATGCCTATGTATGTTTGTTCAGATTTGTCAACTAATGACTGGTTTTGGTTTTGGTTTACCCAGCTGCTGGACAGCCAACTACATTGTGACATGACTTTCAGTCCTAATAACTTTCAAGAAGGAACTCTCTTCTCATATGTATCGGCTGCCTCCAGACAATCACTTGTAAGAGCTTGAATCCATGGACATCAAGGCTCTCATCTCATTTTGAAAAACTCATAAAAACGCTGGACCTGCTCCTTTAAAATGCAATACATTGTTTTTTCCCTTTATTGAGAAATTTGCAAAATATGTATGACCATGTTTGAGAAGGCAAAGCCTAAGTACTATAAAAAATCCCTCCGTTCTGGTATGCTTATGATTTTCAGTCTGTAACCTTGTTCTTTTGAAAGTAATAAGAAAATAAACATGCAATAAAGCTGGTTTGTTTTAATATTTCTAGGAATTAAAAAGTTCAAGTTTACAGAACCTTTATAGAATATGCCAACTTGAGCTGAGAAGTAATTTTAAGATAGTATCTAATCAGTGCATTTGAAAAACTAAACATTACAGCACGACTTCTCTGTTATAACTGAAGCTATACTTTTTTTTATACAGAGACTAGTTTGATAATACATCCTGTAATTCTGAAGCATTTTGTGTTTATATTACCTTCAGTGGAGGGTAGGAGTTATAAATTATTGCACCTTTAGTGATAGGATTTTTTTGTTTGCGTACCTCAAGTAATGTTCGTGACTATAGCTTAATATTCTCTCAAATAAAGATTTCTTCATTAAACCTAAAGACTGTATACCGTTAACGATGGCAAAATTCCCATTAGGAGCAATCCCTCTTACTAACTGCCCATGTTGTTACTAAACTTGGTGAAAGGTGGTATGGGAGAGAGGCGAACGAGTGGGCGGAACAGCTGCGAATGAGTCTCCAAACTGCGGTTTGATGCTATGGTGAAGTTTTTATTTTTGGCGTGTAACTTTGCGCATTGATGGTCTGAGTTGGTTTGAGATCTGCTCGTCCACTTGCAAACATTACGGTTGGTTGCAGTCTCATCCAGAGGAACACGTGTGGTTCGGGTGCCCTCCAGAGCACGGAGTTAAACAGCCTTGAGCCTGTGATCCTGCATACACTACCCCCATGAAGTCAGGAAAACCCAGGAATGCAGAAGGCGGGCGGGGAGGAGACTTGCAGCAGTAGGCAAAAAAATTGTGACTTGTCTGTGTTTGGGCCAGTTTTCCGTTGTGCTTTTTGATTAAGCATGTGCTCCTTACTAAAGTGATCCAGCAGTTTGTTGAAACAGTGGTCAGCGCTGTGTCACTTTACAACACATGAGCAAGCTTAGCCGATGTGTTGAATTGTAAAATATTCTAGTACTTTTTGGTAAACAGTTAGTGGAAATAATCCCATTTTAGCAGTTCACAATGCAACTGAAAATGGAGGGGGGAATCATCTACTTACTCTGCCTTAAAACCATGATAAAATTAAATTAATAGAGATTTATTTTATCTATGTGCACAGCTGTTGTCTTTCAATGCAGTGGTAAATGGAAACGAAGTGGTTATTAGGGAAGCAATAATTTTGAGTTCTTCTCTAGCTAGCAACTATTTATTTAAATGCTTGTATGTCGGTTGCATACCCATGCAAAACTGAGTGTCATTGAAATTCCATGTACGATGTTGTCGTTGGAGGACGTTGTGAAAGTTATCTGCTGGAAAGTTAACATGTTACTTCCTTAATACTGTGCCTTAGAAAATGCAGAGCTCTTGCACACAGTCAGCAATGACTTATGGATGCAATAAATCCAAAAAGTTTAAGTCCTTCGTGGACTTCACCTGGAGAGTATTTAAAAAAAAATAAATTAAAAATTAGAAAAATGTTTTGGGAATAAAATTGATGTCCAGTATTTTGATCAACCATCTGCATGTTTTACTGTTAAAGGGTTTTGATAACCAGGATGCTTACTCTTTGCCTGTGATGATCGTAACTTTTTCCCACAAATAATGCGTAACATGGAAATTCAAGAAGAAGATTTTATAACTGACTTTGTACATCTGTATAATTCCATGTGCTGCATCAAGGATATGTGAATATATGGTGTCTGGGCCTAATTTTTAAACGAGACCGTGCATGCTTGCGCATCTGTTTGGTATGAGTCACTACCACTGCTTCACCCTTGTGATAGAGTTTAGATGTGCAAAGCGGTCCCCAAGAGTATAAAAGGGTTGATTGTCACAGAGGTTAGATCCACTCCTCATTCACGTAGGGGTGTGTGCCCAAAGGACTTAGGAGCATGGTTGGGTCTAAAATGCATGGGCGAGGGGTGGGTTGGGGGTATGCATTGCACTGTGGACACACCACTGAGTCTCTGAAGCTGCTTAGAAATCGATTCCAGTGTCTATCAATTAGTTTCATATATGCATGTTTTAGCGAAGTTGATTGTACGTAAAGCAAAATGAAATGGTGTTCTCAAACGACATTTTCCCCTAATGAGCAGTTATTCACCAGCACAGAGTAATTTTCAACAGTTTTCTAAACTGTACTTGCCAACTGCTTATCTTTGATTTCACGTTTCCTTTGAAGTCCCACATGGCAGATTCGTTCTTTTCTTTTCCTTTCTTTTTTTTTTTCAGTTTAAACACATAAATATAATACATTTCTTATCAGAAACTTCGAGCACAGAAAAAAATAACGCTTTACTACGTTCGAACTACAACGCAAATGTATTCATTGCAAAAAAATGATCTATTATTGCGAGGCAAGTACAATGTACGTAATGGGTTTGGGATATTTCAGAATTTATTTACTCCTTCAGAGAACGAGAACAGACATCATAACTCGCCTGTATTTCTCAACCCCATTTTCCATTGTGTACTTTTTCCTTACTCTTGCTATGTAGTGTTATTGATGCAGTATATCTGTAGTTTTTGGTGAATGTCCTAAAGGTTGGTGAACCAGAAGGGGACCATCCTTATCTGCATGTCCGTTCGAGGACAAAGATTGCTGTCCTAGCTGGGGCTTATGTTGAATACCAATTATGCTAGTCTTTATTTTATTTATTCTAAAATGCCTCTGGAAATTAGGAAAACTTGTCTAAAATGCAACAGCTTTTATAGTAAATGTATGTTTATAAATAAAATGTTGATTACCTTTGGTGATGTTGATTTTACTTGTTATAACTAACTTCTGTTGCATGTGATGTGTCTGCGAAGCTGGGTCGCGGAGTGTGAACGTCCCATTGATAAAAGCTTCTGCTTGGCTGGGGCGGGCTGGACCAAGTTATATTCCACAAAACTTAGTATATGAGATGGGACAATAAAAAAGACACCCTTGAGATGGGACAGTACCCTGTGGATTGCTACTGTAAGCTGTAGCTGAGTATTTACAAGAGCATGTACCTGTTGAGATTAAAGATGGCCAGCGGTGGCTTTCTGTGAGTTGAACCCCAAAGCCCTCAGAAGATCTTTCTTCTTAGCTCAATAAAGCACTTTGTGTATTGCAAAGCTGAATATGTGCTTGGTTAATTCCATTTCTATGTAGCAAAGATTCTTCAGTTTGTGCTTCGTTATGCCTGTGCTGGGGTATCTATCTCACTAATGCTTGAATCTCAGTGAGCGTGTGGCTTCACCGGAAGCCAGGAGAAAGTTCACATGCAATTTTAAGCTAGTAACTAATAACTAATTTTAAACTAATAACTGCCCCTTTTTTTCTTTTTAATTGAGTCTTCAATGTATGACGGATTTGGTTTTGTGCCAGAAGCATATCTTGGCTGTTAGATGAGTCATAGGGAAGTACTGAGAATTTTTTGAAAGTAGGTTTTTATCCCCGTGCCTTAATGGAAATGGTAGTGGTCTTAAAGTATTTCTGCATGTAGGTCTCTGGACAGAGCGACAGCGTCGCGCTGTGGTGGAAGAGGTATGCTGGGGTTCCCAGAGATGAGCATCAGTGCTGTGTCTGCGGGAACAGCTTGCTGCCGCTGGAGGTTGCTCTGAGGCTGGATTTGGAGGCAGGCAGGCAGCTATTTCTGCGTCAGCAGCTCAGCACCAAGGCTGCTGGGCACCTAGACAAGCACGGTTTTGGTGACTGTGATCATCGTGAGTCGGGTAAGATGGTGGAAATCCTGGTATGACGTTTTATTTTATTATTTTCTGGTGAATGTGACCTGGCAGCTCTGACCTGCCCAGAGGGCATCAATGGGGCTACACAATGGGAGCACTAATTTAATGCCGAAATAATTCCTCAAACCTTATACAACAGGAGTTGTGTCACCTACTCCCTTCAGAAGCACCTTCGTCTTCAGGTAGCACATGCTGCCAGGAGGGGCTTAAGGGAGACCACCCCTGCTAACAGGGCTTCATCGTTGTCCTCAGAGAGGACAATGGCTTGTTTAGCAGCAGAAAGGAGCTGGAGCATATGGAAGAATTAGGAGGTGGTGTGGCAGAGGAGTGGGCTGTTAAAATTGAGGCTCAGACATGGGGGAAGAGGATACTCCATGCAAAGGGGGTTGTGTGCCAGGTTCCCCAAGAGAGCTCAGTGCCTTCTCTGCATCCCATCTGGGTGCGATACCTCTATCCCTCCCATTTCACCCATCAGAGCCAGGCAGAATGAGGGCTCCATTTCCTCCTCTGTGCCCTTGCTCCGTGGTTCAGCCAGCCCCCTTTGTTTTGCTCTTTTTTTTATTCCTTTAGTGGGTGTTTTGGTGCAGAGATCATCAGGCAGGTGCTGGTAGCTATTGGAGGCTCTAGGCACAGGTCATAAACAGCAGTAGCTTGCTCATGTCCTGAGTATTGATCCTTACCCAGACAAGTAAGGGGGCATTCTGGGGTAGTTAAAAGCAGGCAGCTAACACTTTGTTTAGAAAATAAGCTTTAGGTATGGTTCTTGGTGCCCAGTTTAGCAAAGATCTGGTCTCAGATGGATCTCCTTCCTAATAATGGGAAGCTGGTGAAGTACTTACTCAACAAGCTTCGTGGAGAGGGAGCTCACCCTGCTTTCTCCCTCCTTATCTCTGCCCTCCTGAGAAAAGATTGGGTGACTGAGGAACAAATATGACAAAATGCTCGCTTTCAGAGGCAGATCTGCAGTGAGAATTAGAAGGGTTGTGGACCTTGGAAGTGAACAGATGACCACTACTTGAATGGAAAAAAAAGGAAAAGATGCCAGAAAAATACATCTTCTGTAAAGGCAAATAGGACTCCTATATACTTCTAAAAGCCTCCGGTAAGAATGTAATTTCATCTGAATTTCCTGATAAGGGGAAATGACTAAACTGGAAGCTACTCAAGTTTTGCAACCAACAAGAGTCCAAAACGAGTAGAAAGTACAGTATGGGCTGTGACTCTGCTCGCAGTACAGTGTGGGGTTCCTGTTTGGGGGGAGTGCGTGTGTGTGTCTGTTTTCTTGATTATCTTATTACAAAATGTAGCATGAGTTAAACATGCATGAGAGATGCTTAACCTTCTGCAAGGTTGTAGCTGCTGCTCTGCAATGACTGAATACTCCGTGCTCTGCAATGGAGCGATCGGATCTCTCCTCCCCAAAGCATATGAGTTTTTAAGCCATTGGCGGGGGGGTAGGAAGTCATTATTTAGGACAGTCTTATGAGTCACTGTTAACTCATCCATAGAGCCCATCTGCTTCACTGCGTGTGATGCACTCCAAATTCTCTTAGCTAATGCTCTAATGCTACATCCATAGTTCACAGAAACATTTTTTCTAAGCAGGTAACCTGCTGCTTAAAACACGCTGAAACCAGTCGCATGGGTCTAGACACTAACCAAAATTAACAGAAATTATAGAATTACAGGATAGTTTACATTGCAAAAAAAAAACCTTTAAGGTCATTTAGTCCAACCATTAACCTAGCACTACCAAGTCCACCACTAAACCATGTCCCTAAGCACTATATCTACACGTCTTTTAAACATCTCCAGGAATGGCAACTTCACCACTTCCCTGGACAGCCTGTTCCAGTGCTTAACAACCCTTTCAGTGAATAAATTTTCCTAATACCCAACTTAAACCCCTCCTGGTGCAACTTGAGGCCATTTCCTCTCATCTTATCACTTGCTATTTGTGAGAAGAGATTGACCCCCACCTCACTACATCCTCCTTTGAGGTAGTTTTAGGGAGTGAGTGGTCTCCCCTGAACCTCCTTTTCTCCAGGCTAAACACCCCCAGTTCTCTCAGCTGCTCCTCAGAGAACTTGTACTCTAAATGCTTCACCAGCTTTATTGCCCTTCTTCAGACACTTTCCTTAAAATAACAGAATTTGTCAAATAGAAAGAAGAAAAGATTTTTAAAATTTCTTTTGTCTATCACATCTGATTATGGGCAACAACTACTCCAATGACAAGCACAGGAATGGGACATGTCATCCACATCTCTGGAATGAACCTGTCAGCTTCGCATGCTGAGTGTCAGAGCAGAGATTAGGACCTGTGGGACAGAAAATCTCTCAGGTTTTTAGGTCAAACCTTTTCTTCCAAAAAAGGCAAGCAACAACACAGGATAGCAAATGTTGCTTATTCTGAAACACGTGATATAGCTCTTCAAAGTAATCTAGTCTCTGGTTTGCAGGAGCTCAGTAAAACATACATACTTTCCATACAGTACGATACACCTGACATCTGACACATTTCTTTTGGACGGGAGAAGAGGATTTCTGGAAATACTGCACCTCAAGCGTGTGTCACCCTGTGGGAAACTATTGCTCGCCACAGTATACTCAGACATTGAGGCTCTCCTAGAGATTCTTGCATAACCCTAAATATAATTACCTGCTTCTGATGTTTTTATACCTCCCTTGAGCACTAATTCCATTAGTCTTTCAGCAGTTCAAAGAGCTCGCAAAAACAAAAAAAAAAATCATAAAATAACCAAAGTATGTTTTCAGTTCATTCACAAATACGTGTTCCTGGATAACAGGATGACCATTAAATCTGTATTCCCGAAAACAAAATCGTCAATGCCACAGATACAGTGACGAGTCATACTATTCCTATGTAGGTTCAACAGCATAAACTATGAAGATCAACATTTTCTGCAAATGAGAAAATTTCCTGTATTCAGGAATACAGAAATTCAGGAATACTTTTCTGGCAAGAGTACTAAAGATGAAAAAGTACTGAAATATGTTTTAGGAGAAGGCTTTCACAACAGAATAAAATCACATGCCTGCAGATGGGATGTCGTGCCCCAGCATGATGTGACACAATTGCTGTGTCTCGAAGCATTGTCAAAGACTTATATTGATATGAATATGAACTTTGTGGAATATATACTTGGAAGGATCCCTCTCAGGTGGTAATGGGAGATAAAAAAGTTACAAACATATCAGGAAGGTCTCAGAGTTATCAAATCTTTTCCATCTCAGAAAATGAATAGGATATACCAGACAAATGAGCTGCTTCTGAAACAACTTCTGTGTTAATGGTAACGCCAGAACTGCTTTTCAGGGACCTGGACTCGGGTGCTTGCGAAGGATATCCCCTCTTCTCTGTGGCCGGGTGCTCTTTGGTTGCCCTTGGGGTGGTTCATAAAACACTGTGAAACTGCACAAGTCTGAGTGGGAGTCATTGCACTAAGCTGCCTGTTTCTCAATATGTCCCTATCACTCAGACTGGAGGTGTCACCTCCGAATGAATTTTCCTGGGACCACGTCTAAACATTGTCATGTGAGAAGAAGCTGGGTATTTTTCCAAAGGCTATGAAATATAACAATTTTTTTTTAGTCTAATTACACACTTTTTTCATTAAAAACTAATTCTGGTGAGTGATTTGTCATCTGCATGGTCTATTAACTAATACTAATGCATTGAAGTAGATTCGATTTCTGCATCAGCTTTCTGTGTTGGACTTAGTGCTGCTTTTGAAGTCTAGTTTCAAGTTTTTCCTGACTGGCACATGATGATAACACTCAGATTATCACCAGCCTGAGGGTGAAACTGTTTCATGGCATTTTGGAAGGGTTTTAGAAAACATTTGGCTTGTTTCGTATTTGATGTAGATTCCCTGACTCCATGGGTTTGTATTGGAACCATTCTTGGGCAGAGGGCAGTGCCTGTGGTGTGCCCATCCCCTGGGGAGCAGGAGCAACTGCTTATGAAGTCTGGTGGGGAAGAGCCTCACGCTGAAGCCCCACGTGACTCCTGCAAACCCTCTTGACCCAGCCGTGTCTCAGTTAGGCTTTAGATAAGTGTGAAGCAATGTTAGATAGAGCTGAGAAATGCATTCTGTCTTCCTGTTCCAAGTATTCTCAGGTCTTAAGCTGGATTTAAAACATAAGGATAAAAGGGCAGCATTCTTCATAAAGTAGCCAGTTCACACGTATCTTACCAGTAGTCCTATCTGTGTTTTGAATCTTGTTATTACTTTGGAGAAGGTAGGATGACATTGGAAAGAGAACTATGACAAAGCGTGCCGCTAACCAATACAATTACAAGTCTGTTCCTACAGACCAAAGCTGAATTTCAAAATTGATTTGCAGCCTCACAGACACTTACCTTGGGATGCAACCTACGTGTTCAGCGTGCATACACTTGCTGACGGCAAAGCTAGGAGGTAGTAGCAGAGACAAATCAGCCCATCCCGACTCATTCTCTCCATTTTGCCTCTGCCAAAGCTCTTCTCTCTCAGAGCATTTGTTAGAGATACACACAGGCACACAACAGCTGAAAAGGTAGTGACTTTTTTAAAGGTAGTGACTAATGTGATTTTGCCCACAACAGTGTGAAAAGACACGGGGAAGTTTTGCTGCAGCATTGACTCTGTTCACCTTGAAGAAAAGCATCTGCATTTTCCAAATCTTTTTAGAGGAATAGTGGTCTGCATTTGTTGCATACCTTTACTGGTAGCTTTCTTCTTATGTTTCTCCTGAAACTCTTGATGAATATTTTTATATCCCTCAATGCTTAGCAAATAGGCAATTTTGAGGGGTTTTTTTCTCTGAGTAGTGTAAAAGAATATTTCACTTGACTGGATGATACAGCACAGTATAAGTACATGTGATTTGATAATCAAAACTGGAAGTAACTTTCAACAAAATTAATGACAGCTGACATTTTTGCCAGCAGCAGCAAAGACCATCTACCACAATGTTCTGCAGTATTTGGGCCAGGTGCATCCCTGACTGGTAAGAATGCACAGAAGCCTTCCCTAGGTAAATCAAAATTGTCACAGCTAACTGATGCCTTTGCTGCACTGTGGTTTATACAGAAGGGGATAGTGCTTGTGGTTTCATTTGCAAGGCTTGCCTCATCAAATCACCTTTGCAGATGTGAGACTTCTGAGGAACTGCAGACCAAGGAGCTCAGGCAGCTGCACTGCCCTCTCAGGGTTTTTTCTTCAGGCCTTGAAGGGAAAGGAGAAAGCTTTTGACTTGCACCAGCTGCAAGTCTTCCATGTAGTTGGGTTTTACATAAGGGAGAAAAGCTTGGGTGACTATGTACAGTGACGTTTACAGCTGTTGCAATTCTTTCATATACCGTTCAAAGTTATGTGGGTGGTACATTAACTTCAAAGCTCTAATTTTTCACATGGGGCTATGTCAAGTAGTCAAAATAATTGAACAAGGTATGTCCTGCACACAAATAAAATCCAGCTGTGCTCCCATGGCACGTAACAGCTCACCAGGAGCTGCATTTGGCTGGAGCCCACTGTGCTCAGTCACCCAGCACTGCCCGGGCTGCTGCCTGTGCTGCACAGCCCAGTGCAGCTCTAAGACCCTGCTCTTCTCTGTGCTATAGTTTAATGTCATCATCTACTGCAGTTTCATTTTTTCCCTCAGATGTCAGGGATTCTGCTTTTTAGGCAGAAATTCTTTTCAATTGATCAGTACAGCATTTCTCAGCAGCTTGGTGTCCATTTCCAGTCAGAAAGAATCACAGAATCACAGTACGACAGGGGTTGGAAGGGTCCTCTGGAGATCATCTAGTCCAACCCCCTCCACTAAAGCAGGTTCACCTAGAGCAAACTGCACAGGAATGCATCCAGACATGTTTTGAGTATTTCCAGAGAAGACGACTCCACAACTCTCTGGTCAGCCTGTTCCAGTGCTCTGCCACTCTCAAAGTGAAGAACTTCCTGTGTTCCAGTTTGTACCTGTTGCCCCTTGTCCTGTCACGGAGCATCACTGAAAAGTGTAGATATTGATAAGCATTGATAAAATCTGCTCTCTGTCTTCTCCAGGCTAAACAGACCCAGGTCTCTCAGCCTTACCACATAAGAGATATGATCCAGTCCCCTAAGTGTCTCTGTATCCCTTCATTGGGCTCTCTCCAGTAGTTCCTTGTCTCTCTTGAACTGGGAAGCACAGAACTGGACACAGTGTTCTATATGGGGCCTCACCAGGGCAGAACAGAGGAGGAGGAGAACCTCTCTTGGCCTGTGGGCCACACTCTTCTTAATGCACCCCAGGATAGCATTGGTCTTCTTGACCACAAGGGCACACTGCTGGCTCGTGGTTAGTTTATCCACCAGGATTTCCAGGTCTTTTTCTGCAGAGCTGAAATTTTGGAACCTGAAATTTTGAACAATTTTGGACCCAGTACTGACCCCTGGGGAACACTGCTAACTACAGGTCTCCAACTAGACTCTCAGCCACTGATCACAACCCTCTGAGCTCTGCTGTTCAGCCAATTCTCAATCCACCTCACTGTCCACTCATCTAGCCCATACTTCCTAAGCTTACCTATCAGGGTATTATGGAAGACAGTGTCAATAGCACCACTGAAATCGAGGTAGACAACGAAGAAGGCTGTAAATAAACATTGTCGCTGCCTGGTGGGATTTGGAAAGGTGCATGCAAACAGGACGCACATTGCCCGGCATGGAGACTCTTGCAGAAATAGGTACATAATAAGATGGTTGAAGCAGCCCAAGCGTGGTGAAGCTGTGTGTGTGCTGCACTGAGACTCTTTATTAAATCCTTGTGGCTAGCAAAGCAAATGTAAGAAGACATATTTCTCCACAGGCTGCCATAGTACTTTTCATCATGGAAAGGAAATAAATTCTACAGTACCATTTTATCTGTTTACAGTTTTAAGGCAAGATGTATCTCTTTTGACAGTACTGAGCTGCAGCTTGAATACAAATATCAATTACTTCCTTTGTACTGCAGTAATAGAAAATAATTTGGACAAGACTTTGAATCATGTTGAACGACATAATACCTGAGCACCCAATGTCAGGAAACAGCTGGATTTTCAAGAATACCCGATTGCACAACCCCAGATAATCAGATGTCTTTAGCAGGCCTCAAGTCAGGTACCCTGAGCCACTGGTCTTGTGTAAAAGGACAGGTACAAAGGCTTTGGTTTTCATTTTCATTTTTTTCAATGATATTTCAAGTAGCTGAAACAGAAAAAGAGGACTGGAGTCTGTGGGATACTTCTTTTACCACACACTTGATGACTGGTTCTTACAGAACCCACCATCACCAGAAAACAGTAAAGCACTTTGCAATCGTGTTGAATAAGATTTCAAAACATTGCTGTCAGGCAGGAAAAATATTGCTGTGTATCTATTTCCAAATGGATAAATGGGACACAGAAACTAATTTGTCCAGAGAAAGAATGTCTTTGCTAGTGAATTTAATTTAGGCTACAACCTGTCAATAAAAATGCTAGATAATCAGGATAGATAACAAAAAAAAAACCCCAAAATTTTGAAAAAAAGGGGAAAAAGAGTTAAAAAAAAAAAGGCACGCATTCGACAGTTACTGAGACTATATCATAGTGACTGCAGAGTCCAGAAAGACCAAGCTATCTAGGTACTGCAGTGAAAGTCACCAGAGTGAGAAGCCTATCAGCATGGAGTCAGCCTGTCTAGAACTGCAGTACGCGAGGCAGCAGCACGCTTTGCGCTGCCTCAGCCAGACTACCAGGAGCAGCCGGCTGGGCTGAAGCCAGGCCCAGCATCTCCATGCAGACATTGGTTATTTAGCGTACAGACCTGCTGCGTTAGCAGATGTTTCCGGTGCTTGGAGCTGAGTGAGGCAAGCTGAATCCATCTGGTTAAACATGCTTTTGAGAGGGAAATGTGTGGCAAAAGGTGTTCCCTTTCTGGAGGAAAGGAGGTTTTAAAACTGTAAACAGAAAAACATCATGAATGATGCCTGCCACAGTGAGGTGGGCACATGTGGTTTATTTCTCTGAGCTTCCCTGAGCTTCTCTGAGCTGGGCTGCTTGGCCAGGTGATGTCAGCTTGGCTTATCATGTCTCACCTATGGAGAAAGAGAGCTGAAAATATCTGCACTGCTGTTCCCACAGCAGCAGTTGTATCTTCTGCCTGGAGAATAACAGACATTTTATCTATAAATTAAATAACTGGGAAAAAAAATCTAAAATTCTGTTTGCTGGGAGGAGGGGTAAAGAAAAGATTTTGCACTAAGTTTTCATCTTGTCCAGTTAATTATACAATTACTCAAATGAATGATCCGTATGGTGCTTATCCTTTGCAGGTGGTTATGCTACCTCACATGCATGTCTTGATGCTGGGCTGTGCCAGGATATGCTCATTCAGGACAAGCCACATGCATGTATGCAGAGAAAGCAACATACAACTGCATGTATGCAGAGAAAACACCTATCCCTACCAAGAGCAGGGAGCAACCCATAGGACTACCTCTGAGCGCAGTTGTTTGTGGTCATGTATTACTTTTCATGCCCATTCTGCAGGGCTTCATGATATGAAGTGCCACTTCATGTACTCCTCACATGACAACAACCTGATTTTCCAGGAAATAATGGCCCACATGAGGTTGGGGCTGGCCTATAGCTGAACAAAGGGTCCTGCTGGCTCAGCAGTGACCTACACCCGCATGGAGGCTGAGAACCCAGAAAGCAGCCTGACCTGGTGAGGACAAGCCCCAAGTTAGGTTGAGCCGGAAGAAAAACACCAAGTCAAAAAGATTTCTACATTAAATGTTAGACCAATTAATCCAAAACAGATTTGTAAAAATAAACTGCATAGCTGCTGCTACCTGTATTCTGCATCAAGAGTTTAACGAGTGTTGCGAAACAAAAAATCCCATTTCCTTTGGAGTGTGGCAGTTTTCGCATTTTCTGAACTGAGCTTACTGACAGATAAGGACATTAAATGATTAAAAGGATTCTTTCATCTCAGTGGACCCTCCACCAGAAGAAAATATACAAAGAAGGAAAAACGGCCCAGACTCTGCTCCTACTTTGAGTCATGACAAGTGTTGTGACAGTGACTGCTGCCACCCAGCTAAAGGACTGAGGCACTTTGTAAATCAAATTTCAAGTAAAACGATTGGTTTGTGAAACCTCCTCGGTGTGGAGTCACGAGCTGTCAGAGTGTATTAGCATTATGTTTCTGGAGTAAAAAGCAAAACAAATTAAGATGTTTAACAGCTGAAATCTGAAACAAAATTGTGTTTAATGCTGAAAATCTTATTAACATATTTTCAGGCTTCCCTTTCCCCAGATATTAAATCTCAGTGTGTGTCTTTGCAAGCATCTTTTTATCACACACAGAAACCTACTGCAGGACAATAAGAACTACACATGACACGGTAAGGAAGGGTACTTCACCCTGCGTGCAAAAGCCTGTTCAGTGTTGCCAGGAGGATTTCAAGGACCAGGGGAGAAGCACAGCTGGAATTCCCCATGTGTCCGTGGTGACAGAAAGCCTTGCATCAACAGCAGCAGCCCCAAACTGAAGAGTACACATGTTGTAGCATTTAATGTGCGGGGTAATTTGAACTCCCAAGCAGGTTTTTTTCTTTCGTATTGGCTCGCTCAATGAAAGAACCATTAAGGGCTTTAGTGATCTTCCAAGACTCCACTTCCAGCAGAAAATTGGCTCCTTTTCCTTGGACACAAGACCAATTTTTAATTGAATTTCAAGAGATGATGGATGTTGTACTTTATTCCAACTCTATATGCTAAATTAACAAGGCTGTCTGCTTAGTTTCCCCTTTTGAAACCACATTGAGATGAGTTTCTGCTAATTCTCCTATACAGGGCATTAGACATGTGAACCAAGTTCTTACTCAAGGGTTGAAATAATAGACACTTTTGCCAAGGTTATTATTTTGGATAATAACTTGGTGCTGTGAGGCAGTGACAATAATTTCCTTTCTGACAAAGACTTACCGCTGAATTATTTCGAGTGGAATAAAACTAAATGTATCATTTATTTTCACCAAATTATCTAAAAGTTAACACTTAATAGTCTATTTCAGAACAGGGGTCGTTCCATTCATTCTGCACATTTAGCGTTTGTTTTTACTGCCTACATCCTCTACTTCAAAGATAACAGAAAGCCTCTCAGGAGTGCACTAGACTACCAAAAATGTTTAGCCTGAATTAGGTTCATTTATCCAGCTTTTTACCTGTTAATGGTTGCTTTTGATAAGTTAAATAATTGTTTTTGTGAAACACAATAAAAATGACATAGAAGTAAATGTTTTTCCTAACTCTGGCCGCTGCAGTAATATTTACATCGTACTATGTGTGAAGAAGATGCCTCACAGAGATAAGCCATTGGGAAGACAGTTTATAGTGAAATTGTGGGCTGAATGTAGAAAATTTGAAAACAAAATTCTGACCAGCCTGGGCAAAACCAGGAACCAGCTCTATTAGGTATATGTATAGTTGTCTACCAGTAGAAGCTGGGTTGCTTCTTGAAATCATTGGGGTAGGCAAAAAGGAGGCCACCTTCTTCTAGGACGATGGATGGTATTGCTTGAAGAGCAAGGAGCCTGCAGCTAGGAATGCCTTTGCTTGTGTGCTTGTTCTTTCCAAATGGGAACATTTAAAAGCAATTGTGTGTGTAATTTTAAAGGGGCCCAGGACAGTAATAAACAGTCTTAATGGTTTCCTTTTGGCAGCACAGGCCTAGCTGACTTTCTTACCAAGTAGGGTGCTTTTCAGATAGATTGAACAAATTGGCCATGTGGATTGAGATCTGCACTTAATTTATCCCAAAATTGTGGTTTTCCACTGGAAAATAAAAACCACAGTGAAAATACAGCTGTCAGTGTCTTCGTCAAGAGCAAGTAAAAAACAGAGATTGTGTTTATCAACTAATAAAAGCAACAGGCTGAGTGTGGTTTAAATAGCTGAGCGATTTAATCATGGGATGCAAAGAATAGTGTAACACATCCAGCATAACCGAGTAACGGCCTTCTCACAGGTGACACAGCGTGGAAAAGCATGTTCAGGTGTTTATTCAGATGTGCTTATGCTTCCAAACAGTAGCCTATTACATAAAATAATGATAAAATGTCTATTCTTTCTCATAGCCCTGTATGTCAAATATACTTCAGTCCTAACCTGTGTCAGACACCAGTCTCCTCCAGGAGCTCTGTTGAACAGAGGCTGCCAAAGATTCCTTTTGGTTAAGGTTTTGTGCTACAACAGAATGACTCAGGACCAGCTTTAATTACAGCTGCAGCCTGGAAGATCCTGCAGAGCAGATCATTAGATCCCAGAAGAAGCTAATAGCTTATCTTTTTTGTATAATTGCTCAAATCTTCTTTTCCATCAGTTTTCCATCTGTGACATCAGTTTTCTTTCCATCAGTGACATCTCATTCAGCTCAGGAGTCGTATCACCAAAAAAAAAAGAAAAGAAAAAAAAATCACACTGTGACAACAAAATAAGGAATTTTTTTATGCTATTTCTTTAGAACAACAAAGTGGTGTGTTTTATTTAAAAAGGGTATGCTCATGGGGCTGCACTGATTAGCAGTATCTGATACTTTTCTTATAGCTGTGTTTTGTCTGACTCAATGACACAAGCGATTGTTATTTATGCTTCCTGACATAGTAACATAGAAGACTTATTTCCCAACTCTTGCATGCAGCCACTGAAAGTAGGCAATAATTTTTGTATCTTTATTCCACAGACAGCAGTGTCGTTAGTACCAAGTTTGTTAAACTCACAAATTCCAGTTTAACAATGCTAAACGGACATATAGAAACACCTCCACTAAAAGAAAATTTTTCTTTTGCAGCTCTTTGAAGCATGAGGTAGTGGCTCTGTCAGCAGTGCTGGTTTGTCAGCATAGATGGAGACATCTCAGCATTTTGAGATCTGTCATCGCAGCCCATTGAACTGCAGGACAGTTTGGTGCCAGGGTAGGAAGGGAGGGTCACAGTGCTCTCAGCAAAAAGAACAGAATGGCTTTTGGGAGGAAAAATTGTTAGGGAACAATTCGTAACCTCAGCGAGCAAACAAGTGACATATAAAAGTAGGTTTGGTGCACTGTGTGGCACTGGCTGGGCATCCCTTGGAGCTTCGTGGCCGTTTCTGGTGGGGTGGAACCTGTGTTTGCTGTGACAGAAGTAGTTATTACAGAGAGGTATAGATTGCGTTTCCAGCACACCTGCCCCTAAGAAAAATTCATTACACCTCCAAAGGCACGTCTCAGCTTTTACTTCTGTCCGTAAAAATTTGGGAAGCATGACTTCCCCTTGGGTAACAGGATGCTTCCAGTGGAAACTGCCATGCTGAAGGAGCCTAAGGTCTATGCGGCCCTCTGATACCCTCTTCAGAAAACACATCCCTTGTGGCTAATTTATCACTGCGAGGAAGGGACCACAGATTATAAACCACTCTGGGAAATGTGAAAGAAATACATAGAGGAGGTTTTTGAGCCCGCACCTACAGACTGTGGAGAGCGCACCCCAGTTTCAGTGGATTCACAGCCCTCTGGACACACATAGCGGCATGTCTCCCTCTTCCCTTCTCTGCCTAACAACTGAGGAAGGAGAGTCTCTACTCTGCCCACAACAGGCGTAACTTTGCTGGACAAGTTTTGGGAATTAAGCTATATGATCCAACTCTCTCTTCCCTGCTACTCCAACTAAATATCTGTAAGAAAGCCTTTCTCTTCCCACTGCATTTCAGCTTTAATATAAAACTAAGTGTCTCCCAAGCTCTGGTTTCCTTCTTAAAAGCAGTGTGCTGACTAGATCCCGCTGAAACCAGTATTGGCTGAAACTTCTCTATAAGCTGTAGGTCCAGAAAAACCTCCAGCGTTCCTGTATGTCAGAAGGCTCTTGACATTGTTCTAGGATTAATTTTGTGTCAGAGCACCATTGTGGTTTGGATCAGTCGGTCTTTAATCCTCACGTAGTGGCAATACTGGAGTGTATTGCCATTTGGGTATCTACCCCTAGACCTTTACAGATTTTTCTTCTTCTTTAAGATTATATATTACGATGATTTGCCCACTACAGCTATTTTTGTTCCTTTATGGCAGTGGCAAGGACAACACAGAGCTCCTCTTATCTTTCTGTAACTGCTCAAGAAGACTCTTCAACTGTACCAAGAGTTTTCATGTAGAAAAGCCTGAGAGTGAAAGAGCAGTGACCTCAGCACTGGCAGGGAATTAACTCTATAATCTAATAGGGTTTTCTTTTTCCATTTCTAAATAATGGGATTCTATTAGACCAAACTGTAGTCTCATCTTAATGATAATTTATTGTATAGCATATCTGAATTTTGCCTTTATAAATCATTGAAAATTACAATACACAGTTATATAATTGAATCTTCTTTTGTATTGTTAATGTTTTTCATTGTTTATCGAAACTCATTTTTGTTCAGAACTCACTGGGTTTAGAAATTACAGGGGTTTTAATATGCCTATTTTTAAGTGATTAAATAGCTTATGAGGTTTTGTTCAAATTATTCTGGAGAATTTGGAAGACAAATATGGCCTTAAATTTATGTATATATCCCAAAATCTAAAAAAAAAAAAAAAAAAGTTCTATTTCATGGTCTTTGAAAGGAAATAATTAAGGATAATTAATTCCCATATTGACATTTAAATGCATTAGTGCCATGCACCAGTGAAAGTATTGATCAATGAAAGTAATCAGTAATAATAGGAAAAAATAATCACTTTTGCAGATGTATTTGTGTATTTGACTTCAGCTGTGGATTGAAGCTAGGATTAGCTAGGATTGAAGCTGGCCCCATGGATATAACAGGGACTATTACCCAGCAAAAACAACAATGAAGACATGAAAACAAAGGAAATTTGGGAGGCTCTTCTTTCATTTGCTGTTAGAATACAGAAACATAGTGAATGATGTACAGCCTAAAACTTGTGAACTACAGCTTGTAAATCCATTCCTGGAACTGGTCAGTAGTGGGTGATTTAGAAGAACACACAAGACATCTTTGGGGGGGGGGGCACTATT
>NW_010405169.1:0-5128 GCF_000710305.1 Buceros rhinoceros silvestris | reverse complement strand
AATGTTTTTGGGGGGGGGGGAAATATTTGTCACAGTTCTCATATTTAGAGATTCTGAAATGTGTAAGTTTATATCTAAAATTTTCCAGAGTATTTTATTAACCTAGACTGTACTGGATTAATATTTTTACTTAAGAACTTGCAGAATTTAGCTGAAATCTTGATCTCAGAAAAATCTTGTGGCAATGAGCCTCGGTTTGATTATCTAGCAGTTGGAAATATCTCCCTATAGCAGTTCCAAACTTGCTAAGTCAGGAACCAAATGATCACACTATTACGTGTTATCCTACCTTCTTTTTTTCTCCTAGACAAAGTTAGGAGAGAGCTTGAGTGGTGTGGTCACGGAAAGATGAGATTCAATGGGTAAAACCCAGGAACACCCAACTCAACTTCTCCAGCCTCGTCAGTATTTTAGTATTCACATATGCAGTACAGCACACCCTTTTCTTAACACAGATAACTTTCCCACCTCTCTTGAAATGATGTGTGTCCTGAATGATTCTTGTCACCTTTCTGTGAATGTCACCAGATTTGATAGTTAATCTGCCCAGAAATATTTTAGGAATGCTGTGTTTCTGGTGGGAATTGAGTATGATGGGAGTGAAGGGCTCAGATATCCGTCTAGTGCATCCTCATTTTCTGCAGCAGGATAAATCTGCCTACACCATGTTTATCTAACTTTTCGTCTCCGTAGACATATTCCTACTGATAATTAGACCTGTGTGTTTAAACCATCACTGTTCTAAAATAGGCTAACGCGTAATGGGTTACAAGGGCATGTGGTACCAGCAGATATGGTTTTAAGAAGACTTTGTTATTAAAAATGAAGAGACAGGCAGTTTATAAAGGAAGTGTTTAACCTTGGAATTAAAATGAGGTGGGGTCCTTGTATGTTTACATCCTAGATGTGGTGACATTTTGCTTGCAGTGTTACCTATGGAGATTCCTAAACTGCTTATTTTCAGAGTTCATCCCTTTTGGTAACCTTTTCAAAAATAATACAACAACAGTATTTTGGTAGCTGTTTCCAGAAAGAGTTTGATATTGTGAAATCAACACAGGGCCAGGAGCTTATGAGTTCTCCTGACATCACTGCTTTTGAACTTTTGAGATTATTGTGAACTACAATGTCAAACTCTTCAGGTTAAAGAAAAAAAGGTAGGAATAAACTGCAGCTTGTGACAGTGTGTGTATGTACAGGAACTGTACATTGCATTGAATTCCACTAACACCATGGTGATAAACTTCAATGGGAATTAAAGCTTCCACTTTGTAGCAACTTTGCTATCTCTTCCCCTGCTCCTCTGTACTGTCTGCAAAGCTAAGACGAAGCAACCAAGGATTCACTGAAGCTGAATTTTCTTCTACTTTTTTCTCTGGAAAAGAGCCCTACAAGCTCAAGGACGCCACAGCAGTGGAAAGCTGCACAGAGCATCACAGAAGGAAGGCAAGCCAATGCTGCACCCAATCCAGCATGTTCACGGTTACGCACAAACAGGCATGTTGAGGGAAGAGTTCATTCCTGGCTCTGCTTGAAAATGTGTCCTAGAAGATAACTACTAGGTGCTGCCAGTGGCTGTCTGGTTCAGCTCCCTTGTCACTGGTGAGAAGGAGTGGACTGGGAAAGCCTCAGCAGCTGCTGCAGCTGCATCAGCACCCTGGTTTCTGACATGACTTGGTGAGCATAAGTGGGTTTTTAACAGCCCTGAGGGCATGGATGTTTGTGACTATAGCTTTTTGGGCAGGGACTGCTGCAGGCACTCTCTTAGGAGAAGGCTTCAAGAAGTGTATTGACTTTTCAAGACAATTAAGTATCGACAGGTCCAGCTGGGAGCTTTGAGTGCCCCATGGCCCTGAAATGAGCAACCCAAGTTTTCTCAGATACCACATCTATGCAAGATAACTGATTCACTTAGCCACTAGTTTCACAGTCTCCAGTCACTTCTCTTCTTTGACCAAATAACCACAATGAACAAATAACCACATGACAAATAACCACATAAACTTTGTGCTTTGTTCCCTGGATATATTTTCTCCTTAGCAGAAAACAATATATTGATTCATTTTCTATAAACGTATCCTGTGACACAATACCGAAGTTAATGCTTCTGAAGACCCCACACATACATTAAAACTATTGGTAGAGGCCTTAAAGCTGATACTAGATTTCAGACTGCAAGAAAGGCTTAGATTCTTTCACTTACAGATCCCAAGACTGAACTTTGTATCTAATACTATTGATAGACTTTATACATTATTCTTCTGAGCTGTCTGAAATGACGAGAGATGTTACCAGCATTCCTTTACTGCCTCTTTTTCAGAAAGGAATGGGAGGAAATACGGTCTCAGCCTGCAACAGTAGTGTGAAATACTTTAATTTCCTGTTGATGTGATAATCATCACAAGGATCAGCCCAAAAAGTGATTTATTTCCTCTTGCCAAAAGAAATTTCCTAACTAGGAAATGGCAGCATGAACTTCATTTTCACAGCAAAATTTTCTTGAGCTGTTTCTAGATTAATTCCCCACAAAATGAGAAAATGGGTTTCCTCTCAAATCATTCCTTGGCCTACCTGGTGACTGCTTGTGTGAAGTACAAGGTACAAAGTTGTTTCTCTAAGATGGAGCCATGTTTTATCAGCAATCTGGATGAAAACACCAGTTTATTTCAGGTGACAACTTGTACAGGACCAAATGAAACTGGTGACAGAAGCAGAAGAATTCACCTCCCGTTATAATATGGTCTTCATAGTGCTGCTCTACTTCGTAGGCAATGAGGGTAGTCTATAGATTAATGTTCAGCTCTTAAAGATTTATGCTAATTGTGCAGCAAAAGATGCAGACAAATACTGGTTTAGCAGGTGTCTGATGGTGTGCTTTGTGTAACAAGACCCCAGATTTTGCCTTCAGAAAGAGCTCATGCTTCAGACCACAGCAGTAAGCTGCTGGCCTCATCTGGAATTAGGCTGGTTCAGAGGACGCCTGCTAGGTACATGTATTTGTACTTTCAACAGTGTCAAAAATAGGTAAGAGAAAAAAAGGATTTAAAAAAGTATTCCAGTGGACCACAGGCTCTTTCATGACAACTCCTTTTCCCACTGGTTGGTAAAAGTTTGATAACTTTATTAAGTAAGTGCAGATATTTAACTACTTAGACATGCTGCTCAGTGAAAGGGACTGTCTTTAATAATTGCAGGTTTCGTGGATGCTGGCTACATATTCTTTAGTAGCAAAATTAATATTTGCATTGTCATGCATCTATCTGAGAAATACATATTGCAATCAGGAATTGCCTTTTCTGCTCGTGTATTGGAAAGAAAAAGGTGAGAATGTGTGCAAATGCTACCCCAGAGCCAAATTCAACATTAGACCAGAATTCCAAACCTTGGCATTTAAAAGAGCAGACAATGAAACACTTGAGTTTCTTCAAACACACAATGTGAATTTACCTCTGAACTCTTCGGGATATGACATGTGTTCATACTGAATTTGAGTTGGATAATAAAACAAACTTCTTTATTTGTACAACATGAGAGAGTAAAAACAACAAAAATAACAAACCTCACCCTCCTTTCTTTACTGGAGCATCTTCTGACTTGTTAGGTCCTTCTGCCCAGATGCCTTGTGAACCCAGAGTATCTCTTGGTGTTACAGATCAGCTTGCTCGTTCAGCTTTCGCTGGTATCACTGGTAAGCAGCCTTTTGGCATCCTCTTCCTGACTGGGCTCCTGCTGGGTACCCCATGGCCCTCCTAGCTTCTGTGCTTTAAAGGGCAGCAGCAATCCTGTAGATTACTTATTAATACTCCTTTTCAAACTCCTGCCTTTGCAGAGAGGCAGGAGAAATAAATACATATTTTCAAACCATCCATTTCTACCTGACTGAGCAATCACAAAGGCTCCTGAATCAACCATTCCAACTGGTCAGTCACAGGCATGCTGGTCCTTACAAACAGTGGGTGCCATACACTTCAGGCCTCCCACGGTTCCCTGTGCTGTGGAGGTGACCAGAACATGGAAAGTGGTGGCCTGGGGTCAGAGTGAATAAATGACAGAACAGAAGTTTCCAAAAAGGACTAATGAGATGCTTAGAGACCTAAGTGGAAAATTGAGATCAGAAGTAAGAGAGGTGAGCTCTGTATGAACCATGAGTGAGAGAGACACCACAGCATTTGGTACTGTCCTGGTACCCCTTTTGCAAGGCATCTTCAGAATCAGGAGAGAGTGGTTCCAGCTCTCGAAATGATTTTAAAAGTTGGAGTCTTCAGGGAGTGTGAGAGATGTAAAGGATACACCCTGTTTAGTTTATCAGGAAGAAGATAGATCCAGACACAAATAAGTTTACAGTATAGGAAAATTGAAAGAGAGAAAAGGTCTAGCAGATGAGTAGCTAGATCTGCTATGGGAAGCTGAAGCCTTCATATTAGAAACAAAACAGAAGTTTTAGCAGACAACGTAGTGAACTTGGCAAAAAAAAAAAAAAGTATCATGTTGTCACCTCTTAACTTTTCCAAATCATGACTGCATGCCAATGCAAACGGAAGCTGGTCATCTTCACCGCAGCCTGGCCAGAGGGGCTATCTTTAAATGACCCTTGGCTGATGGGTTGGTTTACTGGTAATACAGGTCTGTCCTCTAGGAGCTCAGGGATCAGTTCAGCCATGATAAAGCAGATGGACTGAGCACTGCAGTTTCTCCAGCAGGAAACTCTTTCCATGTAGCTCACTACCAGCAGAGCTGAACTGCAGTCCACAGCTGGGTAATTCCTAGAGGCAGTACATTTACTTTGAACAAAGATATTCTTAGATCATGAAATTGCTTTTGGAAGAAAAAGTAAAGTGGCAAAGCTACTCACATTGTAACAAAACATATATTTAAGAAATACATACAGGGTTTTGTTTTTTTCTCCAGCAAATAGACCACATATTTTATTAGGGCATTTTAAAACTGATTATTGAAGCACCTTTATTAGCGAAACAGCACTTGTCCCATTTTTCCTTGCTTTTTTAATTGTGCTTGGGGAGGGGAGGGGGGGGGAGTGGCACCCTCTCTCTCCCCAGCACCCCAGCAGTGCAGAGGAGCACTATTCCCATATTTGCATCTCAGCCAAATCCCCAAACAGTCGTCCTTC
>NW_010405168.1:117660-119090 GCF_000710305.1 Buceros rhinoceros silvestris | reverse complement strand
TGGTCTCAAACCTGATCTTCTCCTACAGTGGACGATTCTTCATTCTCCCGGTCCCTCCCTCTGCCTTTGCCTTGTGGCTGGAGCACTTGCTGGTGAAAATTGAGGCAATGGAGTCATTGAGCTCCTCAGCCTTCTCCATTTCCTGCATAACGAGCTCTCCTATTTCCTTCTGGAGAGGGCCCATGTTTTCCCTAGTCTTCCTTTTATCATCAACATACCTACAGAAGCTCTTCTTGTTGCCCTCAACAACTCTGTCCAGTTTTAATTCTATCAGGACTTTGGCTTTCCTAACCCAATTCGTGGCTGCTTGGAAAATTTCTCTATGAATGGAACTGTTAAGTCATTTTTGAATGCAGCCCCTGATGCCAGCATAAATTTAAATCACGTTAAATTGGGTAAATGATATTTCAACTATAGCTTCACGAAATACAAGAATTCCCCCAGTGAAACAGACATCCTTCACAAGGTTTATACCTCAGGAACTCCACTGATCCCAATGAAATGTCTTTTTGCTAATTTTGATTCTGAAGCTAATCCAAGGAGATAAGAAAAAGCTGGTGGAAGAGTGAAAGTGATTCTGTTATACAGGGATTCATAATGAAGATACAGGATTTCTTGTCACTGTGATGCGTTAAGTTGTTTAGGGATGGATCTGTTAAGAGTCTGGGACAATTTCAGATCTGATGAATGCAGGTGCAAATCAGTTGACAAGAATCCTAATAAACTCACTGAATTCAACTGGCGGTTGCTATACTATTATTGAGTTTCTTACATTACTCTCCTGAAATTATGTTGCCCTATCTAGAATAAAGTTAATAAAGGATTTCCTAACACATGTTAAGTTTTCCAGGACAATTCTTTCTAAAAATACTAGACTTTCATCACTAGGCTCCAGATTAAAGAAGAAAAAAACTCTTTTATTTTACTGATGTTAATTAAAAAAGAAGGCAACTATGGATGTGATTGTGACTCTGTTATAGACAGTAACAGAACTTCTCCTGATTTCAGTGGGATCAGAATTTAATTCCAAAGGATGAAGGTTTTCTAGGTGATAAGTGCTATGAAGTTGTTATAGTTTCCTTTTAGCATATACCAGTACTTTGCAAACATTTCTAAGCAAACCACTCATAACATTTTTCAAAAATCTCTATCATAAGAACAACTGAGCTAATTCACATGACAAGTTCATTCTCCTTTCTGACTCCTTGAATCTGTTCAGTACTGAGTTACCTGCAAGTCCAGGTACAATAGACAATAATCATGGCAGCTCCCATGTGCCGTGAGAGCAATATCTTCAAATGCTTGAGAATTTCGGTAGGGCTATGCACATCCCTCAAATTTAAACATGTACACACAGGAATGGTGCCTGTGCAGGACTGTAACCCCAGACCTGAAAAGAAGCTACCTGATGCGTAATTGATTTGAACCGC
>NW_010405168.1:105354-117581 GCF_000710305.1 Buceros rhinoceros silvestris | reverse complement strand
CCGCTCAGCAGGTAGATACTGTTTACTTGATTCCATTAAAAAAAGTGATGTTGTAGGTGTGCTCTATTTCTCAAAAAGTCTATGACCAGAAACATAAATACATTTTATTTATTTGTTTATTTGTTCGGTCTTCAATCTGCGAACTTTTATTTCTGCTTGACAAAACCAGCTGTAAGTACTTAATCAGATAGTTTCCACTAAGTATCTAACCGTAGTAACATGGATTTGTACGTGGTACTTCACCCACTTTGCAAATCCAGCCTTTAGAGAGCCATGTTCACTGCTTTGGTACCCACATACACTATAGAACTCATATTCTAAAATTTCCGAGAAGAGCCTATAAAAACAAAAGCAAAATGAAACTCTATTTCTGTATCACCTTATCTCCAACTCCCAACCCTCTGTTGAACTAATTTCTGCTTTTACCTTCTGTCTTCTGCAAATGCAGTTGAAGAACTCTTCATTGTTTGCAGATACATTCGACAATGCAACATTTGGTATTTCTTCTAATTCTCCTTTTAATTTGCTTCTGCTTAGGCTCATAGATTTCCCAATCCTCTCCTAAGCAGACAGCTTACAGTTCTTCAGAAGTCTTCAGTTTATTGCTCAGAGTAATCTCTACGTTGCTATTCCCCACTTAACCAGATTGGCCTCTGTGTCCATGAATTCTTTTCTTAAGGTTTCTGTCATTCTCTCTGCACTGTCGTTAATAAACATGCGACCTTGTTTGTAAATATACTAATGCTGCTCTCTGCTTTAGAGTCAGATAGGGTACTGCAACTTTTTAACACAGGCTCAGATTTACAAGAGAGATGTCAGCATATGCAAACCTTTAGGCAGGTAAGTAATAACACGCAAACGGATGGAACAATCTGACAGCTTAACCATTAGCTCCAACGGTTCAAAATCAAGGCCATCTTCAAGACACAAAGGAAAGGGGAGCAAACAGCAGGGACCAGCCTGTTCTAAAACCAGCTCTTCCTACCTCAGGAGCAAAAGTACTCCTAAGCTATGCTAAAGTCAAATTGACTTAATTTCTCCACAAAATGGAACAAATGTAAGTGGATCACACCTTTTAGTCTACAACAGGGGCCTGAACCTTGATCCACATCTCCGGAGCAGACTTTGAACATTTCAAGGATATGATTGTTCTGCATCTGCCACCAGAGCAGAGGAACTCCACCGATACAGGTTATTTCATATTTGCAGTTGTACACTGTAGGTCAACAAGCATGAAAATAAATTATAATTAAATAACTATGTCTTTTACACCAGGCAAAGGCTTCTAGTATATTTTGATAGAAAATTAAGACAAAGAGACCATTTGATCTTTAGTTATTGCTTCTCTATTTTTTTCTTAAAGTCATTCTAATTGTATTTAAAAACTCTCCCAAAACAGAAAAAAAAATAGAACTGAATTTAAATAAATTACAGAAATATCTGCCAGTGAATGATCTAATTAATGATTCCATTGAGGATACATTCTCCATGTTCTTCTCTTTGAGAATTGAAAAAAAGGTGAAATGCTAAACTGTTAACAGACTAAATTCAGTAAGTGGATATGGGTCAGAAAACCAAAATCCCATTTGTGCAGCATCTATCTGTAGCCACTTATATTTTGTGCATCTTCAACCTTAAATGAACAGCATTAAAAAGCTTCTGCTTAACACCAAACAAATGCTGTAATTCCCCTTCCCCATCTCCTCCTTAAACTTTAAGAGATAACTTTACGTGTGAGATTGGGGACGAGATGACAAAAGTTAGGAAATGAGAAAGAAACACGTTTTACCCTGTAATTCCACATGCGTTTTTATATTTTAAACAGCTCTGCAGGGATTGGATGGAATCCAATTTGTCATCACTTATTCACAAGCATACTGCTTAAACTGTGTACTTTTTTATTCTTATTCACCATTTACCCAATTATATCTACCCTTATTAGACCCCTGCTGAAGGCAGCAAGGCAGTTCTAGCTAAGGAAGTCCCATAGCTTAACTTAATCCTATTATCTCCAGATAAACAGGGATGCATAGGGCTCTAGATGGCCAAATTTAGCTCTTCTCTCCCTTCCCCACGAGAAAAAAGACTGTTCCTCATCTCTATGCCTGATGTAATTAAGATCTGGAAATATGCCCATTCCAATCCTTATCCAGTATAAGCATCACTGTCAATGCTGAGAAATGAACTGCAGTTATGATGCAAAGAGTTGACACTTTAGTGACATTTACTGATGTGTTAGGTCTTTACAGCGGCTTGGCTCTATGTAGTTTATGTCTTCAGGAATTTCAAATGCCTGCCTAAAAATCTAATAAGGGGAAAGGGAATATAATATAATAGAAAAAAATTGATAATATTGACAAGCAAAGACTTTATTATCTCCATAGTATTTGGATAGATATAGATTGTCATTAAATTCTAGCAATATACAGTATTTTATGCAATTATAGAAAATGAAATGAATAGTAAAAAAAGGATCAATAACAGAAGTAAAGCAGTTACTGAAAAACAGCTTTTCTCTACTGACTTCAAAAATGTAATAAACCCCACCCTGTTTGTTACTGCACAGAAACACAGAAAATGCACCAAATACTGACCTATACTGGATATCTGAAAAGAAAAAAAAAAAAAAAGGCAAAATCTGATAATATTGTGAGTAAAGATCTCCATTCCATGGTTTGACTTTGTAATAAACTTCGGTCATGCCTTTTTCTTCAGATGCACACCTGCACTCCACCTGCTCATCCCTCTTTATCCAGATTACTAGCACACCAAATACTTTTGTAGAGAAACTGGAAAAATATATATAAAAAATTAATGAGCATTTTTTTTTTCATGCAGTCTTGTCAATTGGCTTTAATCCTGCTCTGTAACTCTCCAGCTATGCCAATCCCAGCCTCTTCTAAAGAGAACATGTTAATCACACAACTGGTTTCAGGATTGAGAGATTTTATTATATAATGAAGAGTCTACTAGGCTGGGACAACTACACTAATAATCTCCAGTAACCTAAATCAGATTTTAACCCCAGTATCCAGAGGTGAATGCCTCGTGCAGTTCTAATAATACAAATGTGTAAATTTGTAATCAGACTCCTGCGTAGGACCGGCTGTTTTATTTACCATGAGCTTAGCTGAAAGGTTCCTAGGGACTGAAGATAGTTGGGTTGTAATCCTGTCATTTGGTGACTTAATATTTTTATATTATCATGATATTAGCATAATTCTGACCTCTATTTTGCAGCATTTTATGCCTTTCAAGCACTACTTTTGATGCTGTACCCGTAGCGTATAGCATCAACAAATATTCATGTCGTTCCCTATTTTACTGAACATTTGGTGTGAAGTATTAAGTCTGATTTAATGTTATTAGCGCCTCAGAATAGTGCAAAATACATGAATGTAGGCATTCATCTCCCAGTTTACCATAACACTGCCATAAAATGTTAGTAAATGGGTGATAAATGTTTCTTCTCCCTTTTCCTTTCTAATTCTTCCTGCTGGATGTTCTGCCTCTACCCAGAGGGTTTACAAACTGATGCCAACTCACCCACATAGATCAATCATCAGGGTTTTTCTACTTGCTTGAGCTACAAGTGAGCAGTTGAGGTTGGCTTAGTTGCAACCGCTCATTAAAACTAGTCTCCAAGTAACATCAAGCTGTAAGTAGCGCGGCATTTGGATTCAACTCTGAATATTTTCTGAGACCAAAGAATCAATGCAAAAAATAGACAATATAAGGCAAAACCATTTTTTTTCCTTTTTTATTAAATATGAGAAATAGAAATTTTGTCATTGTTGCTTGACACTCAGCATCTTCACAAGCAAATACTTTAACTTTTGATTGTGAAACGATAAGAAAGATAATTACGCTAATGATGACATGTCCTTTTCTTTCAAAGAAGTGTGTAACTTCAGATCTTCCTTTTGCAAAGGACAAAACTGCAGCCCTACGGGGCAAAGCCCTCCACTTTTATACAGAGAGAGCATGTTTCTCCTCACAGGTTGGCTACCTAACGTGTACCACCTCTGCATGCAATACTGCTTCATTCTGATTTTCTAGCTCCTAACAATTGTAATACGAGTCAGGAAAAGGCCAGGCTGAAGATATTTATGGTGATTGCTTCATGATATGGACACCTGCCAACAAATAAGTTCATTCCTTCAACCATTTCTAACTTATGTGAGATCAATATCCAGGCTCTCTAGCAATAACCTTGCATCTATAATTGATATTGTTTATTGGCCCGTGGTGCTGTGTGCAATAAAAGGACTAAGAAAGGGTCGGGAGAATAAATATTCATCTAAAGAAAAAGTCTCCTGGAAATGTATCAATAAAGAAACAACATATGATGTAACTTCCAATCCAAACACAATGTACTGGTCCAAGAACATAAAAGCAGACAAAAAAAATTATTATGGACAGGCTAATATTCAAGCACAAGATGATCAAGACTGTTTTAATGAATGGCCTATATATGTAGACCTGAGAAGCGACTGTCCTAAAATGGGTTCTGTGCTCCACATGAACAAACACCAAGCAGCAGCAACAGAAGGCAACTAAGAACAGTTCCCGTTTACCAAATAGGTGAAAGTCACTCAGTGACTTTGTGCAAGTACGAAGGAATTAACAGAAAGGAGAAGAGAGAAAACTGGGCAATATCAAAGTATACATGAGGTCTGGGCTGCAGTGCTTATGTGGCGATGTACACACAGATGACATCACATAAAAATACCTCAGTCTCTGCTATAAAACACCACATTAATTAAATAATCTATACATAATGAGGATGACTCGACAAAACATGTCATATGCAACTCTGAAGTTTACGCAGAGCTAGGATCCTGGAAAGAAGTAGTTCAGGGTGGTAGATTAATATTTATTTGCTTTCTCCTAATCATAACTCTCTCCTTAATTGGCCTAGTTAATTTATGAAATCAACTTTAGATCAGAGAAATTGACAAGCAGTGATTGAGGAAGGGATATTACAGTTTAAAAGCATGAAGGATAGCAGTATAAATGATATATATATTCTGCTATTAAGTGACTCACCATAAAGTGAATTACAATGAGCATAGATTGAATGCATTTGAATGTGTCAAAAATAATTTTATGTAAGGTGCAAACTTCACGTTTCATGGTCATTTGTGCAACATAACTCTACTTCCCTCATGTTCTGGGCTAAATCTATGTTAAGTATATACTTTTAAAGAACAAACTCATACTTCAGTTCAAGCATCAATACCTTTTTGGTATGAGTACACATCACCAGAAATCTTTCTAACTTGTCAAGTCATTGCACACACACTTCGCAACATTTGGCTTCCTAGGAGCGAGTGAAGAGAGGCCTCAGAAAGGTAGTGCTCTTTGGGGAGACTTCCTATTCACGACACTTCCTGCCCCTTCATCACAGGATACCACAGGATACCACAGGAGGAGGGAAAACCAAAGGCTTGATGAGCATGCAACTCACAGAGAGCATAAAGAGAACACAATAATGAGTTCAAAAAAGTCACTTTCAAATACAAGAAAGAATGTGAAGTTCTCTAATTTAGGAGAATATTAATTTTTTCCTAAGAAAACAAGCCCTCTGGAATTGTTCTGTTTGTCCATATAACTGTCCAGCCATAACACTGAAGTTATTGACCTATTTAAACCAAATCTGAGAAAAGGGTAGGTGACTCAGAGATATTAAGGTCCAATGAGTTTCATTAAATAAGTGCCTGGGTACAGGAGAATTATCTAAATTCTGAAAAGAGAAGCTCACAAAGAAAGAACACTCAACCGTATTTTTGGATGCTGGAGTCTCCCAACTGTACATGGGAGAAGGCCATAAATATATTAGGCTTCATTAGCTTCATTGCTCCCAGAATTATTTATTTCCTTGGCATTGGTTTGGATTTTTTTTTTCTCAGTAGTAGCTTCTCAGTAAATTATTTCTATATGTAAGTGTATTTTACTCAGAAATACATTTTGCTGACAAGCAAAATCTACCTCAAACACTAACTTGTGAAGCTCCAGACTTAGCTAATCTTGTGAATGTTCTTACATGCTGTAGCTCCTAATTTTCAAGACACGTGATGACAACAGTCACTAAGAAATGTATGAATATGAAAAATATAGCATTTTACATTCTATCTGTGAAGAGAGCTTAGAACTGCTTTTGAATCTGACATCGATTAATAGCTCTCTTCAAAAATCCCCTTTGAATAATCAAATAGCATTTTGGCTTGCCTAGATTAAAAAAAGCTATTTGTACCATTGAGAAATTCTTTTCTAATGAGCCTTTTAATTCTTACAGGGAGTTCTATTGCTGTTATCAATGCAACAAAAATCAATTTGATATACCTTCAAGTTATCGTTATAATAAATAAAACTGTCGTGTCTCCATAGGCCCAGTCCTACAGTACACTAGCATCACGGGGCGCTGTTCTGACGTAAACCCAAAAGGACAGTCCTTAACGAACTCAGTCAGAATTTGTGTGCTTATCGTATATTCCTAAAGAGTAATATAGATTCCCACATCAAACTAAAAACTGAGATTTAGATAAAGCAAGACATAGAAAGCAAGTCACTCTCAGGCCTTGTAGTGACGCTTATGTGTGTTTATGACATTAATCTCATGAGCTCAGTAGCGTACTCCAGGAGCTCCCATTAATGTCCCTCAGAATTATCTGTACGTTACCGCTGCAGAACAGAACCTTGCAAACCTCTGTGGTGAGTTGAGAAACTTGTGCAGAACTCATGGGTCTTGGTAAAGATGCCACATTAATTCCTGGTGAATGTGACCAGCTTCAGTGACATTCATCACCTGTGCCCTAGGAAGTTCCCCAACTAAGTTCTGTCACTTTCTGCTATGCCTCAGAACAGCATTTACCGCGGAATGCTCTACTCTCTTGTTAAGCATTCAGACTGAACTTCCCTTTTTGGCTCACTAACAGAAGAGTGACCTATCTGCCCTTTGGAGGTATGCCAAGATGAGACTAGCAAGGTGCAAACTGACCTGCTCAGAGGTCACCAGCACTTGAAAAGAAAGGGTGATCAGGTACTACACTTGAGAGAAAATCACGCACCAAGTAACTGACTAGGTGGGATTTACGTGGATTATCATAGATCAAAATTTTAGAAGGAGTGTCAACATGTCAAATTTTCTTTAAGAGAAGGCAAGAAGTTCATCCAAACATTCCAAGGGCTTTATTTAGCATAACACCTTCTGCTCTGTGGCTTAAAAGGGCTACTACCGCCTCAAAAAAAAGCATGTTCTGTCAGATTATTCAAAAGAATCTAACTTTTGGGAGAAATGTTCTCTTAGTCCAAACATTCTTTATGAATCCTGTAGTAGTTTGCTGTCTCAGGGCTGAACATGTTTATTTCTGATTGGTAAGAGACAGTTCATTTCTTCATCTTCTAACCTCACAGTTCACCTCACACTTCACACAGGTGGATTTTCTCCTCTGTCTCTACAGATTCTTGATGATATATTTCAGTTTCATATTTCTCCTTTCTTAATGGAATAAGATAATAAATTCCTAAAATAAGAGTGTATACGTCTCACAGCTAATTCACTATTCAGCTATTCTTAGTTGGTACAGGTCATAGCTTCAAAACTTTACTACTTACTGGCAGACATTTGTTTTGTTCTGCCGAGACTTTCCTGGGTGAAATTTCTGAGCAGTTACATTGTATTCCATTTGCAAATGAGTTTTTAGTATATTGCATATTTCTTGTCAGTGACAGGCTTTACACAAATATAGGATAACACCTCTAAGAGTCTAATGTGCTCAAAAAGAAAGTCACGGGGCAGAAATCTCTCCAAATTTGTTGCAAATCTGACTGCAGAGAAGAAAATAGAAATTCTACTGCAACGCGAACAGGATGAATCACTACATTAAAAAAATAGCTACCACTGCACTGCATGGTGTAGAATGACACACACTCCTTACCAGTTGTAATTTTTCCTTCCACCTTAGGCTTGCAGCGTTATCCGGAGATGTCCTCACTTTCACTTACATTGGTACCTGAACAAAGGATGTTTGAGCAAAAGAATCCTGCTGCTAGTTTGAAAGAAGAACTTCAGTCTTCATGAGTTTATATCTCCACTTTCACATTTTGAAATGTAATTCTCAATGTGTATTTAAACAGTTTTACACAAATTCAGATTCATTTAGCCAGCTTGTCCTTCACAATAATGCTCTTTATAATGTTTAATTTTTATATACTAGGTTTCTCTCACGTTTCCTTTATGTACAGATATATGATCACGTGCTTATTTATTAATTCAATTTTTAGCCTTTCTTAAATAAAACCTTTTCTGCTATTTTTCATAGAAGATTGTGTAAAAGCTCATTGCTCTTATTCTGCTGATATTTTTATGTATCTAAATTTTTTACATCACTTAGCATTATCAAGTAAACCAATAAAAGACTCATCAAATAAACAGCAGGGACACAGTCGTATGACTTAATCCAACAACATGACCTCATTCTCATATCTCGTCAAGATAGTGGTAAAATGCTTCCTAACATCTCTGCAGTAGTGTTAGGTTAGAGCTGCACCAGATCTTCTTTTAATCTTACATTTCCACAAGCACGGTTTCAAAATATTCAAGAAGTTTAAGGAAAGGGTTTCCTCTTTTAAGACTAATTCAGGTCTTTTTTGTCAGGCGCTTCATTTATTTTGTAGGTATGATGATTTATCACATCCTGCTTATTCTCTTGGGAGAAATCAGAAGCCACAAAGACAACTTTGAGAGATTTTGACTTTTGGAGAACACAGAAAATCATTAATTTTAAATCTTAAGACTACTTATTGATTCTAACGCCTGATAAGCATTCAACACATGCTTTAGGTTTGCTTATATTAACACGATCACTGCTCTGACTTATAAAGGACATTTTCTGTGCTACAGGATATGTGCTATTCAATATTTGAATGAGTAAACAGGCACAGAGGGCCAAATTTTTCTCCTAGCTCCCCACCACATGCAACTACGAACCAAACTGTAGATTCTGGTATTTGAAGAATCAACCATAACTTTTGCATTTGACAGATTCTGCAATATTTCTAAACCCACATACTCCAAGCCCTGAAATCTTTGTATTTGTAAGGCAAGACAATAATCTAGCAGCACGCAAGATTCACACTAGACTGAATTACAAATGAGAATATGCTTAGTAAACAGTTAAACAAAATCTAAATGCAGCTGATGGGGTACAGCCAGTGAAAGCTCGTCCATAGCACATGGAATGTCTGGAAATATCAGTACTCATTTTGACATTTAAAACCACTTGCTGTAGAAGAAACTTGCCAAATAGCATAGTCAGAGTACACGAACTCTGTCTTCTATAGCAGCTTCTATTTGTAACAAGGCTGATGTTGGCTAACCTAGTGCAGGTTTCTGCTATGGACTCTCTCCATACCAGATACCTGCATCTTAGTTTGACCTTTGATCATAAGAGGAGGTCAATCTTTTCAAGATGCAGTGCTGCCTTCTCTTGGGGATTCTGGAGGGAAGTCGCCACATTTACAACACAGGCTACCTAAAAGCTCAGCAGCTGAAACATGTTGACACAGCATGGTGAATCAGCTCCTTGCTGTTTTCTGCTGTGGGGGACTACCCACACAGAAAACCAGAAGCAAAAGTGGTGGCAGATGCAACGTGAAGTGGATGTGGAAGAGGACTGAATGGCCATATACTCTGTCCTGTAAATATTTTCTAAAGATCATGTTTCTCTTTCCTGCCAGCTACCTTCTTCAGTGGGCTTTCCTAGGAGAAACACAACCACATCAACTCAATGAAGATGAGCTCTTTTTGTACCTGTTTGCACAAAAGACTATTTTAAAAAGAAAGTTCTGAGAATAGGATACACAACTGAAAATACAGTATTAACTGTACATCAGTTACTTGTTCCAAAGATATCCATTCCATAACAAATGCACAAGGAATACCTTTTAAAGAAGTGTCTAATGGCCAGTGACTCCCTAGCACTGTTGTTTGCCTTCAAGCATTTTACTGGCTTCAATAGAACTTACGCCGTACAATTAACAAGTCTTCATCTTAACTCAAAGCAGTTTCCTTCCAGTTCTCTCCTCTCATCCTATCCAGGCAATACGGTATCTCTGTGAAGGAAGAGGGGAAGATTATCCTTCTTAAAGGCTAACTTGTCCACAAACAGCCCAGTTTCTCTCCTTTAGGTTTGCCTTGGTACTTGCACATCTACAGTAGGTGTGAACAACATGATGTGTGATGACATGATGCAGCCTTACCTCTTGTCTAAACATGCATGTCTTTGTCGTGAATGAGTCTATTCACTTAAAGACCCCTTTGTAATGACCATGACTCCCCACGTTTGCCCTGCTTTGCTAACTAACTCTTAAACAACACAGTGTGACAGCCAAAGATACAAAGATGGAAATACAGCTTGGTACCATTTCAGCTGTAGGATTAGAAGCAGTAATGACTTGAGAACTCTCCAATCCTGTTGCACAAAAGACTTAAATAAGGAAAGGGAGGAGTTCTAAGAAGCAAACTGTTCCCCTGGACGTCACGTACCACCCGAGTGGGAAAAAGGAGGGGAAAGAGGCAGAGAAAGTGATCTTCTCTGATGTGAATCATTCTTTCAATACTCTTGATGCGGTGGAAGGTCTTCTTAGAGTCTTCTTACCTTTCTGATTCTGGACAGGAATAAATGGATTAAACACCCTTTGCTGAACCCACCAAACTCCCTGAGAAGATTAAAGCACTATTGAGTTTGGTTTTTTTTTTTTTTTAAACCCCAACCCTTTGCCAAAGGAATTAGCAATTTAAAAACTGTAAACCTTGATCTAGCCCCAAAACACACAGATGGCAAGGCTGGATAGTTATTGTTGTCCTTCACATTTTGCCATCTTTGTGTTTTTAACACTTACTAATGAGTCAACAAGTGGTGCTGTTGGATGCAACTAGCAGATTTCTGGGGTCTTTCTTCACTAGCACATTCCAGGTATTACACACAAACTACTGAAGACGCAAGCTTACAAATTTTCTAGAATTATCTGTATTGGATAATCTGCACTTTTCAGTTAATAGATTCTATAAGGAAAAATTAAAAACAACATATTTTCTGATATTTTGATATATACATATGTATGGAAATTTATACACACAAACACACATGGGAGAAAACTTGAACTAGTTATTGTCTGAAAATGGTATTCACTTTGATAGTCTAACAGGAACATTTGATATATTTCAGCAATAGATTTTTCTACTATTGAAGAAAACAATCTACCTGTAACTTCTTTTACTTCTTTTATAAAAGTTTAAACCTTTTATAAAGGTTTCATAATCATTACACAACTGAAGCAGGATTCCTATGCCAAGGCTGCTGATGCCATCCACTCAGCTTCAGGATCACAAATGTTTTCTCTCTAAAGCAGAGCTTAGACTACAACTCAGATATCCAGACTCCTTGCTCACAGTCGTAATTCTACACTTATACTCCTTTAAAAAGTGTCCAGTTTTATTTTTCTTCTAACTCCCCTAATGTATAATTTACATACATTACTCTTCTGCCAGTACCCATTCTAGAAGCACAGAACCAGCCATGACTCAGAGGTCAAGGAGAAGACAGGAATGGACTAGATCATGATGCAGGAATTATTTATTTATATGAAATTATTTTAATTGGGAATTTTGGAGAGTACTGGCAACTCCACACTTTATATTTTGCAACCAAGTTCACAGAAAAGAAGTTGCTGTCTCCAAGTCTTTCAGAAATAGTATTCCCATCAAGGTACCGGTTAATGTTTAGCAATTCACTGTCCTGCCGAAATGGGTCCGATTTTCAAATCTTCTTTGGCACTCTTCTCTCATCATTGACTGAAATCCAATCACCCTACCCTGTCGATTCTGTGCAGAAATGTTCTCTAGCAGGCACATCACTGAATTCTCTTCCTTAGTTGCAGACTGAAAAAAAAAAACCCCCCCCCCCCCCCCCCCCCCCCCCGATTTGGTTCATTGTGAAACTGAGATCCTTACGCTAGTAATTTTTAATTCTGAATTCTCTTCCTTAGTTGCAGACTAAAAAAAAAAAACCCCCCCCCCCCCCCCCCCCCCCCCCGATTTGGTTCATTGTGAAACTGAGATCCTTACGCTAGTAATTTTTAATTGTCATCTGACACATGATGGTTTAGTGTTGCAGGAAATCAGCTTTGTTAATGCGTTAGAATCTGTAAAGCTCTTTCCATCC
>NW_010405168.1:101900-105274 GCF_000710305.1 Buceros rhinoceros silvestris | reverse complement strand
TGCTGATCAGAAGCAGCACTTCTTGAAACAGATTTAATCAGAAAACACTGAAACAGAAAGTTAAATATTGCCTCTATTATTTCCTAATGCCATCCTTCACAGACTTAAGCAACCACTAAATGTTGATAATTTTCCTGATGTGACTCTCACTGTTTAAAGAGTCTATCCTGTTTAAAAATGTCATGCATGTTGCTATTCCTACAGTTTTATCATTTGTCAACAAATCAACTACCTGCTTAGCAGCCCTCATGAGGGTTTTAAAAGAGCCACCATGAAAATCCTGTGCATTTACTATTTTTATAACAAACTTGATTGTCACCTATGATATTTCAAAGATCACTCCTCATATAGACATCATGCTGGAAATTAGATGCAGGGCTTTGCTTTCCATGGAACATTATGCAGAGGCACTCTGGCTAATAAATCTTTGTAGCTAATGCATTCCAGATGGAAGCCATGTCTCACAGATTTAACCTTCCTAAACCCTTCCAAAAATTCCTACTATCAAAAGCTCTCTGAATGAGATATGTTTGATTGAAATAGGATCATCCATACATGACATCTAAGTAATAGTACAGATGATTACTGCCTGCGGGAAAGTGCCATTTCCCTTAACACAAAGATACTGTTTGTGCACAGCCATGGGGCATGAGGATGGACCTTACTCGTTTTACCAGATAGCTTAAATGTTTTTCCTGAACTCTTAATGCTATATTGACAGATGCTATAAAGAAAACACCCCCTTCTCTCTCTTTAACTTCTGTACATGCATAGCAAATGCTGCTAAAAAGAGGGATCAGGTCTCTCATAGAAGCCACTAATTAACATCGCTGTTTAATCATGTCACCATGTTTAGCCAGACTACATCATTAGTTTATGTCAGACGGAAGCAGTGAAACATCTAAACACCTACACGTAGATCCTTACAAAATCAGTCATGTGAAGTGGTAAGGTCAGCGTCAGACAAGGCTGCAGCTACTCTCTACTATTTAGAAACCATTACAAATCACCTTGCTAACAGACGAACACAGAATTATTTTAGAATCCTTAGCTTTTCTTGTAAGGTAATTTCTCAGAGACAACTCTCAAATGTAGAGTAATATTTTAATCTCATCTGTGAATCACGCAGAATAACCTGAAGTTGTAGCCATTTATCTGTGTTTCACTATCAGCAGTGTTCCAATGGCAGATTACCCTATACTGCTTTTACTTCTGAACTCTGCAGTCCTTGGTCTAAAGAAAGCAATTTATTAGTCAAAGTACAAAAGAAACGGACTCTAAATCTCACTACTGTATCAGTGAATGTTCATTATGTGAAAACCTAAGGAAACTGTTAGAAGGCTTAGGCAAAAAGGATATGGAAAATCTTTAGGTAGCAAAGGTTTTCTTCCTATGTACCAAACTTCTGTGAAAGTGAAATCTCGGAAGATTTCTGTGTAAGCTACAATTACATTTCTTACACAAAAGGACTCCTGGCATGTGCAGTCGCAGTACAAGCTTGGCTCATAAAAGTATGAGTGACAAGTACAGCAACAATTCTAAATCAGACTGTGTAATTATCTTTTTTATGTTAAACCTTTAAAATTCTTAAGAGCTCTTTTCCGATGTACGGCTCACTTTGATCCACAGGGTTGTAATCTTCCATTACAAGTCGATCACACCCAAATGTCATTTGCAAGCTGTCAGCCAAGTGTAACAATAGACCCCTAACTGCGGAGAGGGAGAAGAGATCAAGCACACTTCAACTGGGAAAGCAGCAGGAGTTTTGCGCGCAGGCAGACACCTGGGCAAGGTTAGCTGTGCTGCAGCACCATACCACTTCACTCAAAAGGAACCTGCTATACTTATGTGTTTGAAAGTTAATAAGCAACCACCAATGCCGAAGACCATTTCATTTAGTTAGTGTCCTCAACCAAAGGAGAAAGTCAATGTTGGATACATATTTTTATATCAAGGAACTGCACCTACCTGAACTTAATAAGAAGCAGAGGGGAAACTTAATAGGAAGTGGAATACATTTCCTTTTATTGAAGGCAAGTGCTTCTTACTGTCTTAGTCAGACATAATGTCACTCTGCAGAATGTGACTCATCTTTTTACTTATTCTATCAATCTGAGTCAGCTTCAGTGAAATGGTGCTTCAAAAAGGCAGCAAAAAGAAAGCATTTGTCTGCTTTTGGAGAGGCTCCTTTCAAATGAGATTAGAAAGTTGGGGTCCATTTTTTCATGTCTAATCCTATTATGCTCACTAATGAACTCAGTTTGCCTCAGTGGTTAAAATAAAAGCTAGTGGTTGTGTCCTAAAAAGCAGAGATCCTCCTTCGGAAGAATATTTTAAACTCTACGGCTCAATATTTCATGTTTTTACCATCCAAAGGAACAATTTTTAAGATATGCTGCTGACTGCACTGTATGGCACTAGTATTGAACAGTTTTAATTGAATGAGAAGACATTAAACTAATATAGATCTTTGCTACACCTTAAGCCAATAGAGGGGGTAAAAGGACAGCACCATTATTAAGATAAGACAAGCAGATTTTTAGATAAAGCTCTGTCTTTAGAACAGTAACTCCTGCAGAATCTATAGATACTAAGCTTGCACTCGCAAAAGACCTTTGCTTTTGTGATATCAAAGCATCAAGTGGCCTTGAAATACGTACTATACTGAAATTTGGTCTGGAATGTAGTTCATTTTTATCAGCATGTCAGCCTGCTCTCAACAAACACATTTTTAACTCCAAGCATCTCAGTCATAATCATGGGGTCAAATATACTGCACTCTACAGCAGTTCACAAAAGTGTAAGAAAGAGCAAAGCGTACGGTTATGGCAACATACAGAGGCAGGAACCTGTTCTGAAAGGTTTCCTTGCATCAGGAAAATACTAATTCTTCACTTCATCGTAGACACCAATATTTTCACTAATCGTTACCTAACAAGCAGCTCCATAATAGTCTGATGTCATATAACCCACAGCATTTTTAGGCATTTTGTTACAAAACAGAAAAAAGGCTGTTGACATGGCAAAAGGAATTGGGCTTATTGCCCCTTTATTGAAGGGCCAAGCAGAGCAGTGAATATCTTTGATACGGAAGGAGCTCAAGAAAAATCTTTGTATTAAAGTAGGCATGGAGGTTAGTTGAACCTCTTGACTATCTCAGGAGTGCTTAGGAATCTATCATCACGGCATCTAGGTTGTTAGAACTTGATACAGAAGGGATAGATCACACATTGCAAGCTCCACATTCTCAAGAATTGCTAAGTATTTGCTGAACGGCAGGGATACAGAATCTAAGCAGAACTAGCTTTATATGAAGAACAAAACAGGTTGCCCCAAGCAGGGATGTATTTTGGGGGTGATTTCCTTTCCTTTTT
>NW_010405168.1:95662-101782 GCF_000710305.1 Buceros rhinoceros silvestris | reverse complement strand
GGTGGGTGGTGGTGGTGTGGTCCCCCCCCCCCCCTTTTATTTTCTTCAGTGTCTCTTTTGACACAGCTGCCAGAAAGTTCTATTCTAGCAGTCTTCCCCTTAAAAAAGATCAAGATGAGGACCTTTCCTTCATGGAGGTGGTCCTGGGGGTATGTGGTAAGGACCCAGATTAAAATCAAAACAACATGCTTGTGCTTTTTTCTCTATTAAATTTCACACACTCATAAGTCGTTTCATAGCTTCTTTGTGTGCTTTGTCTGTGATAGTCAAGTTGAAATATTGCTACCTCACAAATAAGCATCTTTTTGTGTCCTTAAAACCTCAGGCATAGACTTTCCAGATTTCTTTTTCCTTAGTAATAGAATACAGATCATAGCAAAGACTAACGTTTTGGAAACACGCTGTGAAACGCTGTTTTATGTTCTGCCAAATAACCGTGTGAAGAATCATGGCCATTGTCATCATTACGGTTTTGGTTTAAATTAGTTTCTGTCATAATCTCTGTGTACGAAGTTTTAGTTCAAAGTCACATGGTTCCTTGACCGTCTTCCTTTTGAAAGTCCACTGTTTTCATGCTAGGAAGAAAAAGAAGTTTGCAATGACAGGACTGGATCTCCTGGGAGAGTAAAGCAAAAGTGTCAAGGGAACTCCTGAACAATCTCTGCTGTTCTGATGGACAGGCAGCCATAGCAAATAACCCACTCACAGAGATACTGCTGAGACTACTTTTACTCCAGTTAGAGAGAGAGTCAGCATCTTCACACACAAGCATCTGACTGAGCCTAAGCTCAGAAACTTAAAAGGGGACATGAGAAAGGAAGGGATGGCTGCCTAAAACCAGAAGGACCTTTTAGAAGATTATCTGTTCTCTTTTAAAGCAGGTTTCCAAGATTCAAGTGGCAAGATGAGGATGAAGCACACAACGTGATGCATGAAATGTGATGATGTATATACACCCTGTGAAACTATATTTAGATTGCAAGAGAAATTCCCTGTCTCCGCTTGCACTTTTATCAGTTCATTAAGAACCACACTTCTTTTAAGAGCTCATATTGAGCTCTACTGAAAATCCATCTACCTACTTCAATGCTTAAATGGAAATGGAGTTTTTACAAAAAGTTATTTCATTCTACCAAAACTTTAATGCTGATAAATAAAATACTCTATGTAAGAACAACCACCAAGTCGGGCCATAAGATCATCATTTACAGTTTCCAGGCAGTGGCAAAAAGCAGACACACAGGGAAAATGGTATAGTTACACATTCTTTGAATACTCTCCCCACAATCTGTGGCTCAGTTATTTCCTGAGTCAGAGATGGTTTCTGTGCTCTTTGAAAAGAGCCAGCATCATCAGCAAGGAATGACTGAAATGTGAGAATTAGTATTGGAAATCCATTTATTCTCCATTAGCTGGTGCAGGAACAACGCTGGAATGGTTAAAGCATAGTTCTTCCAGCTCCTGCCTGCCTCACAGACACTAACAATCACATTCCTGATGAAGTTGACTATGTTAAAAAAAAAAAATCGTCTAATCTTCCTGCTTCTGTTCTGGATGTAGGATACTGAACAACAACAAAATCAATAAACTTTAACTCCCTGTCCTTCTCTCTGTGAACAAGATGGACTGCCACCTTCCTTGCTCACACACCCTGACTGGTGTAACGTGAGGTTGCTATCCAGATTAGTTCTCTCATTTATCGTCTTTCAGTCGGAATCTCTCCGCTGCCAATAAATAAGTGAGAACTTCTAGGACAACATGGATCACACTCACTCTTCCTGCGAGAGCAGACGCTCAGGAAGGCAGAGCACAGCAGTCACAGCACGGATTTATTCATTTATTTTAATTACTGAACTTTGTACTCTCTTTGTCCCCGCCATATTCAGACCAGATTTCTTCCTTTGTGGAGACAGGCTGGCAGTAGTGTTTACCTGATGAAGGATCTGTAAGCAGAATCACACGGACTGTGATTTCCGCAAAACAATCTGTGATATGCTAGTGCTTGAAGCAGGACTCGGGGAAAAAAATTGATCAGTCAGGCATAAAAGTGCAATTAAGTCTAAACGAATGGGAGTTCTTTCTCCTAGGCCTTGCCAGACTACAGCACACTTCTTACCGCAATCTGGTATTTCCTTTCCCTTGAAAATGTTTTAATGCACATACTGAGGCAATAATCAACTAGTTCTGAATGTGTATGTCACGAAATTGCAATTACAAGATTCAAAATAATGGAGCAGCTTCTATGTGAGGTAAGACTGAATACACCAGATCTCTTGAACTTTGAAAAAAAATGATGAAGTGGGAACAAGGTAGGACTTGCACAAAGTCTCAAAAGGTCTAGAGAAGATCTGGATGAGCAGGCAAGCTCCTTGTTTCTTCCTTTCACTACCTCTCCTGTCCACACCCATCCAGCTCTTAGAGTGAAGTCAAATAGAATAAGGTTTAAACAAAAGGAAATGTCCTTTCACATAGTGCACAGTTACAATCACTTGTTGCCTTGCAAGACAGAGAGGCCAAAGTCCCAGACAAATTTGGGACCAATTCTTAGACTCAATGAAGAGAAATGAAAACCCCTTCAAACATACAAGTACGACGCTTTGGTTCAGACAATCATTAAAGTGCAGACAAATGCAGGAGAAAAATACTGCTACATGCTTGCCTTGCTCTAATATTTTTCCCCGTGTATTTACTAGTGGCCGCTGCCAAAGATGGAACACTAGGGTAGGTGAATCTTTCATCTTACCCAGCAGGATCACTTACTTGCCTTGCCATAAATTTGGACCCTCAGTTGCTCTGTGTGAGCAAAGATGACTGAATCTGGATACAAAAAGTTATACGTGCCGTTCACACATATCAGAAATGGATCATAATTAGGGTATTTGTTAGCCCCTGGGGGGAATTTATGTCACGATTCCTTAAAGTTAATTTAAAGATCAAAGGAAATATCCTACTTGGTATATCTCCTTGTTTATTTAAACTTCCGTTTTTATACAAACACACACTGTTACACAGAAACTACCATGCTGTAGGATGTTGTGACATGTTTTGGTTGACTACTGTAACAGCATTCAGCTTCTGATGGATAGAGAATTCCTTTTTAACTTGTTTAATATTACATTTTCTGATTTGCAGCTCGTGCTTGGCCACATCTAAACACAAGAATTAAATTGCTGTCTGCATTTCAGTGCTCCTAGAACTCATGAAGTGTGTACTGGAAGAGAGAGTGCAGTTCTACAGACACAGCGAAAAGAAGAGAAGAAATAAAAGGAAGTCAGTGTGAGATCCTGTGCTCTGCATTAGAAAGTAGGAAACGTGGATATTCAGGATTCTCTCCCTGGTTTACTGCACTAAAAGTCCCAAGAAGCAGCAGTACAATCGCAGCCTTTAATGCAAAGCCAGTTGAGGTCAATGGGAGTATTTTCATTAATTTCTATGGGTTTGGATCAGACCCTTAAGCCTTGTGAAGTAACTGCCTGTAATGTCATTCAACATCAACTCTCTGACCACTCAAGGAGCCACACTGGCAAATTCATCATGAAATCCACTCTTATTTCTTAACTGATGAAAAATTATTGTAATGCTCGTAATATTGTTAGCAGGTAGAAGACAGTAGCAGTGGTAGTATTGTGTGTGAATGTTTATAACTGCTAACCAAAAGCAGAGGTAGTCACAGTGAAAGCATTTGCTACCAAAAAATCATGGAAGAAGAATGGCACGCTTGTACGTTGACTCATTTGGCAGTTAACCAACCAACTTGGCAAAGAGGAGTCTCCTTTAATTTTAGATACAAAAGTTTGAAGTACACAAAGGCATCAATTGCAAAAAACCCACCAAACCTCAATCAAAAAGGAAATACTCTGTGTAATGCAACTGCTGTAAGACACTTCATTTTTAAATCTTTGTTTCTCATTTGAGATACTTTGGGGCTGCCGTTACCTTTTGCAAGCTGGCTACGGTGACTTAAGAGAATTTATTTGGTGGTCTCAGTCAGCTTTGCAGCCGACAAACAGATCATTAAACCCAACAGCACGGCTGGTATTCTCTCCTCACTGGAAGCGGTTATTCCAGCAGCGGTGCACTGGATTTTGCAGGAGCGTAGATTACCGGGTTGAGTTTGCACCAGAAAATTTTAGAAATTAGATTCCAATTTGCAGCTTCGTGGATTTGGTTATTGTTAATGTAGGCTTATATAAAGTAAAATTTGAAAGTATGATCACTTCATGGAAATTGTTAAATTGTCAAGGTAGGGATATATTGGGAACTTGGTTTTGGTGGACATGCAGAAATAGAGAAGATGGTTATTTTGCCGCCTTTGAAAAAATACCACACTACACACTGAACTTCTCCCAGCCTTGTTATTTCTGGTCCCTAATTATTACTGATTAGCTACCTCTGGCCACAATTTGAGTGACACTGACTTTTTCTGGAAAGAAAAAGAGAGCAAGAGAGAGAGAGAGATCTTGCAGTAACTTTACATTCCTGATGGGAAGTCGTGCCTACACAAGTACTTTTAGGTGCTCAGTACATGCTTACAAGCCTATTGCAGCACTACTAAAGACTTCCTCTCCTTTTACATGCTCAATTTACCACTGATGTTAGAAACAGCTCAAGTACTTTTCAGTGTTACTCTGCCAACATGTAACAAAGACAGCACTCCATGCTAGGTCAGAAGGAAAAGAAAAAAAAAAAAGTGTTTTAAACCATTCAGTGCAACACTTCTGGAAACCCTGCATCTTTAGATCTATCAGCAAGTCTTGACAAAATTCAAAGTACTTATTTTCTGAAGCAAACAGAAATCTACTTTCCAGGCTAAGAAGGAATGATTTAGTGAATCCACTAATGTACTACTTGGGTAAATTTCATTTTTAACTCTAGTACTATATGTATTTATTTATTTTACTGCAGTATTTGCACATTGTTTATAATGAAATTTAAAGCCCTACTAATAATATCACCATGTGACAAAGAACATACTAAAGCTAATTTTGAATCACAGAGAAGAAATAAAGATTTAAACTATTTTAGATAGTACGTGCAATATAGAAACATAAGTACGGCACAGAATATCCACACTGCATTCTACGCATAAATCAAGCTATTTTCTAAATCAATTATTTATCCTTGGAAAGCTTAACTTCTTAAATTATCCATAATACTAATTTAGCAAAATACATGTTTCACACTATGCTGACATTCTTCAGAACTTCAAAACATGTTTTATTTTAAATGAGTTAGTGTAAGAAAGCAAAGCATTCTTTGCAATTTTTTATTCTGAGCGGCTTATGCTTTCTTTAATGACAAAGAAACTTCTGAGTAGTAACAGATCTATCCTATATATTTATATATAGGTTTATCTGTGGTGCACATACACATGAGGACTATATATCAAGGCAGGCTGTCCAGCAGAGGGCTCCTTTGAAACAGCATGAACAGAAGCAGGCAAACTCTTTCCACATATAGAGAACACGGAGGTTACACAAGCTCTGCGTACACTAAGGCCCACCAATTATTTTAGCAAATCACCAATGTTCATGTAATAATTTTAAGAATGAAATGCCTTCATGAAATCTGTTGGATAAAGACACGGGAAACGAATGAGTTTTCTTTAAAACCTGTTCTGATCCTCACATTTTCCTTCGTTAGGGCATTGTGCACCTATTCAGAATAATCAGTCTAACCATATTCTTAATTTCTGTTAAACTCTGTGTAAAGCAACATGTAGAACTTGGAGAAACACTACCTTAATTATTGATCAGGCGCTTATGTATATGATATTAAACCCAAAGTGAAATAGCATTTAACGAGTTTTTTCTGTTTTTCTTTCATGAAAAATACAGAACCAGAGAACTGGAAGGCAGCATAGACCATCATATTTGCTTCTCCCCCATTCAGCCACATTTTAGAATCCATTCATAATCAACTTCCATTTTGTGATAATTAACTGATAGTGCTAGTCTGCAAAAATCTTTTGAATTGCCATCCAGAACTATAAAATGCTGTGACATTAAGAGTGGTCTGCATATTTCTTTGCAGTTTATATTTTGTCATCTCTGCTCACTTGTACTTTTTCCTTCAGCATTCCCCCAAACCATAACATCAGCATTTTTAGGTATAAAGGAT
>NW_010405168.1:75536-95523 GCF_000710305.1 Buceros rhinoceros silvestris | reverse complement strand
ACCAGCATATCAATGGTGGAGATGTCTAGAAGTTTACACATTCTAGAAGTTTACAGATTCTAGATGTCTGCATTTTTTTCCCAAACTTGGTAGGGATACATGAAAAAAATACAAAGGGAAAGAAATGAGTCTGAAGTCAGTTATGCTCCCAAAGTCCCACCAGGTAATCAGAATATCAAGAGCTAAAGAAGGTCGAATGTCAAATCATTTTCTCTTTTTTTACATTATATAACATTCTCACTTACTCAGAAGTTCCATCACGTTTGCCTGCAGGTAAATAGGGGCAAGATTACGAGGGAGATCCTAAAGAGGATCCATATACACGCTACAGCTGAACAGGCCTCCCGTTCAACTCAGCTATCCATTAGAAATAGAAAAGAGGAGCCAAAACACAGCATGATTCTCGTTTCTTTTGAACGTGTGCTGATAGGTCCAATCCTGCTTGCCTCGCTGCCAATGACAAAAATTTCCCATGACAGCAACAACGCAGGATCAGGACCCAAAAGCGTCCTCCATGGACAATTCCAAAAAGCCACTGGAGAAAATTCTGTATCGTTTAAGCACACAAGTTGTTATAGGAGAATATATATAACTAAGGACAACGAACAACCTTGTAAGGAGCTTACTGCATGAAGGAGACAGAATAGGGGAGAGTGCTGTGCAGATCCATATTTTCTGGAATCACAGAACCTAGAAATGGATGTTGCTGCTCTTGAACAGCTAGCAGGACTGAGAGACTGCTACTTGGCTCTCAGGAAACCAGCTGGGGAGGGGGGAAATCTGGCCACCCTGCTGATCTCTACATATTCTGTCCTGCAGGATTTTGACCCCTGCACATTCCTGCATTACAGAATCCATCTGCAATCATCTGTGCCTCTTGCCAGCTTTGCCCCACACAGGCACAGCCAAAGCTGGAGCTGGGCTTTGGCGGGGATAGAATCCTGCAATACTTAGAAAATAACTGTATTATAACATGGCCTTCACACAAATAAGTGCAAATGAAAGAATGTGAAAAGTAAACTTTTATCTTTACTACAGACTTATGAGTTGCATAAACGTGCTATATTTTCTTCCATATGAATATCACATTCTGGTATTTATGTTGCAACTAGCCAGACAACATTTGCTAATAACAGCTACTTTTAATACGACATATCAAACTGCTTAACCCCTTGGCTTGGCGGGCAGTTTAGAAGCTCCTACTGTGATGTTTTTGTTCTCACATATGCGCCAGTAAAGGCTGTCACGCTCCTCATTAAATAAACAGACATACATGCCAATTAATAATTTAATTTACAGGGAGAATCTTGACATAGAGCTAGGAGGTGAATTGCTAGCACCTCCTGAATTGTCTCATCTTAAAATAGCAAGAAAACAAGTTTTAGACCCTCCTCCAAAGTCAAGCCACTCTAATAGCATCAGAATGTTAGCAAAATGTTAGTCCTGTGTTTTACTGTCACAATGGAAGTTGTCCATTACTATGTACAGTCATACAAATAAAGGCATGGGCCTTAAAATAAAGCCATACCTTTCAATTTTGCAGGTAACCCCCCTTTTTTTTTTAATCAGGGTTATTTTGTCAGGGTTATCTTTGACGTTGGTATTTGCAGTATGCTTAGCTTTACAGCTTTTTTTATTTGGGTGAATATCATTGTTTTAATATTCCAAATAGGACATTACTGTTTACTATTTTAAAAAGCATTTATTTCCTCTTTAAATATTCACCTGAATATGCAAATGTGCTTCTATTTTTCTGTTCTTTTCTAGCCGCATAGAACATTTCTGACATTTGGTTTGGGAAGAGTCCCTTGAAATTCAAGCAGTGCTTCAGGAAGGGGACAGATATCTCTTCTTGACACAAACAGTTGGCTAACAGCATCAAAATTATTTCTCCATGAGAAGCAGATACACAAACGGTTCTAATGGAAATATTTGGATCATTTCCTCACTTCTAATTTGAGCATAACATTGCCAAGTTTCCCTGCACAACATTCTTGTTATCTTGCCTTTCCTCCTCATCTGCTCAAGCAGAACTTTGTCAAGGCTCCCATCACCATGTGTCTCGACTTCTGTCATCTCTTCTTTTACTGTCCGGCAAATAACACCTACCTTGTCTATTTATTTAAAAATGGTATTAAAATCATGCATTTTCTAGGTCAGTATCTGCTAATGTCCTGATTACTGCCACTTTCTCTCTGTCACCCTTTTCTTACTAAATTTGGTACTTTTTCAGATACTATCTTGCCTATTTGTTCTCTCTTACATCATACAGGAATATTGATCTTCTGCTCCTGTTCCACAAATCATAGCACTTTTGAGATATAAAAATTATCCAGATAAAGCTCTACACAATTTTACTTGCTGTACTTCAAGCAAAACAGCTTTCCCCAAGCACCCACAAAGCCATCTTCCATCTTTACTTAAAATCCCTACTTGAAAGTTTCTTGTTACTATAAAATCCATGACAGATAGGAAAGTTGAATGTTTTACTGGCATTTAAAGGAAAGCTGATTTCTGCAATAAACATTTCTGCTTAAGATCATTGGGAGGAGGTGACCTTCTCAAGAAATCGTAGAGAACAGTCCCGTTAAACCAATGGACCACTGATGAAATAGTTGACTATGGGTGTATGATTCCAAACATTTCTTATCTTTGCAGAAATTGTGTATTGATAAAAGAGATATAAATTCATAATGGTACTGCATTGCTTTTCCTCTCTCTCTCTCTTCTGCCCCCCCCACCCGGTGTAGAAAAGTTGTGAACTATCCATGATTTCAAAATCTTGTATCCACATAAAAGCACTACACCTTTTTGATTTAAAGTAATCTCTTGACTGACAAGGTCTGCACGTTTGGCATCTCCAGCTGAGGCTGTATGGATAGCATAAAACTTCTAAACAAAACAAATAAAAATCTAGAAAAACACCTTTGAATCAGTTTTCCGTCGCAGTCTTCTCTTCATTATCTGCAACTATAGGCAAGCTGTAAGGCTTCTAGTTCAAAAAAGCAAAGACATAATGGGACATTTACCTTAGGCATGCTCCTGCCCCCTTCCTGAGTTCTCGGTGACTGCTGTCACTCACCGCAGATTCACACCATGCAACGCTCATAACAGCCCTGCCTTTCTGGATTCTCTCTCTGCACCAGAAGTCCCATTGCTATCCCTACCAAAACTAGAAACCATTATAATTTTACAGGGAGACCAGCCACTGTAGGAATGAAGCTCAAGGATACATCAGTATCAACACATAGCTGTTTAGTGTAGTCAAGAAAGTGCCCATGTCAAATTTGTCAGTATTTTTTTAATACTGAAGAAAATGGACTCCTAGTACATTAGCTTTTCAAAGCACATCTAGGGCAATCAAGAGAACGGAACAACAACAACAACAAAAAAGCAGCATGATTTAAAAAATTTCCATAGCATATAAAATTTCCATAGCACATAATTCTTTAATAAAGAATATGATAAAAGCTAGAAACATCCACAAGTTCCAGAGATAATATAAATGTTATTTTAAATACCAAACTCTGCCCTCAATTACATCCGAGCAAAATCAGATCAGATTTTAGTTGCGGGTAAACACGGCGTGTTGTCGATTGCAAAAGCAATTCCCTTCTGTTTCAGGGAGCTGTTAGTTTTGTTACAAAGAAGTGAATTTAGAGGAGAGAAGCACTGTTTGCTCATTTTCCGTACAGAGTCTGATTTTACCAACAAAGTAATGTAACATGGAAGTGCGATTATTTAAACCAGCACTTCACTACACGGAGGGCTGTTCAATGCACTGCTCTTGCCAGGCTTGTCACAATGACTGACATTTTCTAATATTGAACTGGAAATAATATGGATATTTAATATTGCGGAGTTTACATCAAGTAGAAGAAAAGTGCTATTGTTTATCAGCAATCTACTTCTGATGGCATGTATCTATATAGACATAATTATTGCTGTGATGAAACATGATTATCGAATAAGGGAATAAGACCATCTGTACAATATTTGCAATGTTTCCTATCAGGTGATTTAAAAATCTTGTAAATCTCTACTCTTAATCATTTCCTATGCTTTCCACTTGAATTTTGACTAAAATTCACCTTTTAGATCTGTTACGCCACTCATGAATTTTTTACAATATCCATCTGTGCATTGCAATCTCTATTCTCCATGGCTCCACATTGTTTTGGCTAACTAACAGGCCCATATGTTGCCTTAATGTATTTCTGCACAATGTTTGTGCTTTTGGAAAAGAAGAAGAAGAAAAAAAAAAAAACCACAGGGAAAAACCACAGGCCTAAATAAGCTATAAGGAGCATCCACATACAGTTAGACTGTCTTTACTGAGTCTGGAGACATTATGATTCTGCTGCGACAAGCAGCATTTGTCTTCATTTTGTCTGACTGTCCTCATGTGTTATTATTAGTGGCTGTCAGGCAGCAGCAGAAAAAAAAATAGCATCACTTGACTAAGAAGTTGAATACATAAATGCAATAACTACACACTGGTAGCCGAGGAGGGGATGTCTGTTAAGATGGTCTAAATGCAAAAACCCTCCTATAATTACATTTAAAAGGGAAAGAAACACATATCTGGCAAAACATAAGCATCCCTCCTCCCTTCTGCTTGCATAGCTAAATTAGGAACTAATTATAAATACAACTTAGCAGCATCTGAAGAAGTTGCTTTGAGAATGTCCTTTCAGAATGTCAGTTTAGTTTAATAGCAAGAAAACAAATCTGTTGGAATATTCACATCCAGTCATGTTTTTCTGATAACGTTGATAAATATGAACATTTCAAAGATGACTTCCTTATCGTACAGAAGTTCACACTGCAATGTATTGAGCACCCTTAGAGTCTGATGCACAAATCACAGTCTCTAGTCCTGAGGTGCTCCGAATGAAGCTTCTTCATCATAAATTTTTCAGTTGTATCATACAGTAAGTAATAATAATAAGCAGGACATCTTTTATACAGCATAAAATAGTATATCTGGAAATTTACTCTGTAAAAAGAAGAAACCGTAGGCTTTCAATCTGAGATAGGTACAGACAGTTTAAAAGCAGATATAAGTTCATGATTTTCTTAGCTTTAAAGTGATGTTATATCTCTAAGAGTATATTTTGAAAATGCATATACAGAAAGATTTGCAGACTATCTTTTTTAGCAGCCAGACAATAAAAAATTCATCTGTGGAGTTCCATAACAAACTGATATCCCTTGAAACTTATTTCATAATAACTTATTTAGCTAACTTACATTGCTTAAGGACTAATAATCAAATGAGTGCCATTACAAAGATCATTTTTTCTTCAGCAATTAAAAAAAAAGACACCTAAACACAAATCAATGATGAAATATGGGTCCTGCTGTAGCCAAAGGCAGAAATTCCATTTACTTCAATGGAACTATTTTTATTGCAAGAAAGAAAGTAAACAAGTTAGATCAGGGATCAAAATGAAATAATGTGCAGCAGTTAGTTAGACATGACGACAGCTTCCCATGAGCAGCCTTCAATGACACACACAGCTACCAGGAATTCTGCCAGTAACTAAAAGATCTGGTGGCAGATCACTGTTCATGCAAGCTAGGAAAAGATGTTTAGCGCTCACTGCTGCTCCTCTTGTCTGTTTTTATTCTAGGTCTGTGGATAACTACTGAGTTCCGGTTTCCAAAATTAACCTTCACTTCTAGCTGTTTTCATTTGGAAGCCTCCTACTGTTTTCCTCCTTTAAAATTTCACATTCCAGCAGCCTCAGAGGTGCGAGCTGGAAGGGAAGCTCTAGCTTACAGTTTTGCCATCAGTGGTTTGATTTTAAATGAAGTTAGATTTTAAACAAAGTTCAAAGTCATAGTAACTCACTGCCCTTCACCTACACGTCACAAAAGCTGTTCAGCTTCACGAAGTACACACACTAAATAGAAATGAACTGGAAAACAGTTGCAGCTAGAGACTGAATGATTTGCTCAGGAAACACACATGAAACGAAAGAGAACAATCTAAACTCCCGAAACTCGATACAGGCTTTTAAGCACGAATTGGTGGGACACCACACGTGCTGAACAGTTAAGCAAAACCTTGACTGTGAGTGCATTGTCACAGCTTTTTCTCCTATTAGCACAACAAATTCCAAATCTATGGCAGGAGAACAGAGTAAGGAGGCAAAACTGGGTTAAGCAGGGTAGCACTTTAGCCTATTTTCAGCAGAATGATGAAATTATCTCCAAAAGTAAAATATATATGATTGGTGTTGATACAGAACCGAGACAGATAATACCCTGACCCACATATTCTGTGTTTTAGCTGTGTTGACAAAACTTTGATTTAACTTAGAGAAGAAAGTTTCAAGGAAATAAATGAGAAACAGCCATGGAACCCTACATGGCCATATTTACAGAGTTATTTTTCTGAACCACACTGAGGTAATTGCACAAGATTATACTACACAGAGCCATAAAACTGTACCCAATCTTTTAAAGAAGCAGCATCTTTGTGTCATGTACAGGAGACAGGAACACTCACTTTCACATTTGCTATTTACAAAAAACCCTTTGCATTCTTTGTTTTTCCTTCCCGATATCACACAAACCACTAGTGAACTGTACTCAAGAGAAAGACCAAAATAGAGTTAAAAACAAAGAAGAAAGTCGTTTGCCATTTTTGGGCAAGAGTAGTTGAAAGGAAAAACTGTATTTAAGCTAAAAGAAAAGCTGATAAAGTGGAAAGAAGTAAAAATTAAATTAAACTCCACCTAATGATTAAGAATTCCCTGCACGAGCAGCATATATAGCACTCTTGATTAAAATTCAGTGAAACTAAAAATACTGTTGCTAAGAGCTCCATTTTTATGATGTTGGCCTTACAGCCTAAGATACCAAGACCCAAACTGCATTTCAGATTCCTAAACACTGAATAGTATAGAGATCTACTAACTCCTTTCGAGCTTCTCTTGTGTCAGGCAATCCCTTGCTTCAGTCCCTTCTGGAATATATTTGGGTGAATCAAATGGGTTCAGCCTTTCCTCAGCCACACGAGGTACAACTGGCACACTTCCGTCAATTAAATGGCCTGTGCCGTTCTCCAGGACATGAATGGCTTCATTCTATGTCTTTCCGTACAGGTTTAATGTGAGTTCATGGGCTTTTCAGATTTAGTTCATCCTTCCATAATTCAGTAGCTGTTCCCAATTAATTGCATGCTTGGGCACTGTTATTTCTCATCAAGAGGCTTTAATTCATGTAAGGTTTTGAAGTTGAGTTTCATCTGCTCTTGTTGCAGAACAGAAACGTTCACACAGAGACAGTCAGGAGCAATTTATATGGAACATATCCATGTGCAGACAAGCAATGGAACATCACAGGATAAAAAGAAAGTTCTTTCTGCAACATTTAGTGCTGCATCACAATACTCATCTGCTCCATAGCAAGTACAGATGGGAAACCTGCATGAGTTTGGTTATATTTTAACAACAGAAAATAGTTCACAGGAATGTATGTCTTATTTTTTAAGTGCTTAGACTTACAGAGTCTTCTGAAACAAGCATAAGCAATAATGGGTTAATAAGTTCATGAATACGTATGACCATGTTATTGCCTTTTTAAAAAAAACTTTATTTCTCTGTATTGATGTTTGCCTGCAACAGTAGCAGAAAAAGAGACTTGTACCTCACAACTTGATCTCCAGTCAATTAACACGTGAACTACATCAGAAAGCACTTTAAAGTATTTGATGTTATCTAAGCTATTTTGTTCTGTTTTTTTTCAGCAGTGGTGGATTTTGCATTGTGTCTCACTCCCGTCTAGAGGGTGCAGGAGCATGTGGCTTCATCTTTCAGTGCACTCCACATTCTTCAACCCCCTGGCACCCTCCCTTCCTCACATTTCCATAAGGCCTTGCAGTGGACTCTTGTATCACCGTCAAACATGTTCTTTTCTGAAGGGAGCGCTCAGCATTTCAAGCTAAGCCAGAGAGCAGCTCTAATATTTCATTCTTCCATACCGCAGGAGAGCTTGCACTTACTGTCTGACAGAGTACAATACTTCTCAAACTCCTCAATCAGTTAAGTATTGCGTATTAGAAATCTTATACTCTTCTTGTGAAGAGCTGGAAAGAAATCTCAATAGCGTAACCCTGTAAGAGTCTTTGGATTTTTTTTTTTCATCTGCATGATTTATTTTACTCACTGAGAAGGGCAACGAGCATTGAAAAATTCAAGGCACTTTTACATTAATTACTAATTCATAGATATTCTTTTTTATCATCTGTCTTCTACCCCTCCTTTCACTTTTTCCTTCTTGTTAATTTTTTCTTAAATTTGCTATACCCTTTTAAAAATGTACAGATCAGCTTCCCTTGGAGTAACTAAGTACAGCCCTTCTTTAGTTTATACTGTTTTCACATGGATTCAGTACAAACGACTTTTTGTTATAATCTGTACAAATTTTAAACATTTTTAGAAAAATCTCTTCTGTTTCTACACTTTCAACATTGTGCCTTCACTTCTTTTCATAACTGTTAAAAATTACCCAGATCTTGAGATTTGATGTTCATGTTGTGCATAGAGAACCCCATTCAGATAGCCTGCCTGCTCCTAATATTTTCTATTGGCTAGGCATTTCTGAAGGTCAAAAGGTCTAGATGAGGACAGAAAATCTGAGCCAAAGAGCCTCCAATGGCATCTGGGCTAAACACCGTATCAGGCTCTATGTCATCACCTCATTGCAGCGTTGGGCAGAGGCAACTCTTAGGTATGTTGGAGGAGAAAATGACGACATTCAGGGGTATGTCCTACATCGGAGAAATTGTGGAGGTAGATCAGATACTAGTGTTTGAAGCTACAAAGCATTAGAATCAGCCAGATGAAGTTTTCTGACATTCACCCTTTATCCAGAGCCACGGCAGCTAGGAAGGCAACATCTAAAGTACAGGAAGGTTTCAGAGAGCTTTGTCGACTGTGTGACAAATCATCATTTCAAGAATAAGCCTTCGTCTGTGGAGATGTGCCTGGATGGAGGTCCCAGAAGAGCAGCTCTATGATTGAAGGTTCCCAGGACTCCAGGAAGAAGTTGCAGGTGGGGCGAACACAGTTCCCAATGCCTTGGAATTAACATCAGCTGACCAGTTTTAACAGGGATGTGAATGCAAACAACAAAATCCCATAAGTGCCAGCAACATGGCAAATGAAAAAGGCTCGCAAAGCCTGGAAAGATCCCTTCAGGAATTACCACAAGCTATTTTTCAGTTGCACAAATGTCAACTTATTTTCTGATTAAACCAAAGTCTACATAAACAGAGACAGCCACTCAAGTCAGAGCTCAAAAAAGTACTAAGCGCAATTTCAGAAAGACCTACAGTGAATTACATACCTCGCCACAAAACTTAATGAGCAAAGCTATGGGCACCTGAGCTTTGTGAGGGACACAAGGCTGAGGACATGGGAAATCTCTTTTGGACATGAAACCTTCCAAACATTAAACAAATATGACCAAATTGGCATGTAAATCTTTCCCTCCATCTCTCAATTTTTAGAACATCTATATCGAAACTCGATACATGACAGAAACAAGTATACAGGAGCTGAAACACCATCAATCACTAAATTCACCGGCAATGGCAAACAAACCTGAACCCACCCTCAGTCCTGCCTAAGAACAACAAGATATCTCCTCCTGAAGGTTCTTATTTTTGGCATGCATTGCAAACAGACTTCCAGCATGTAAATCTGGGACAACAATTTCATGAAGAAATATCTGAGATTCAGCTACTGGTTTGAGGGGATTGTTTTAGGACAGATGAACACAGAGGTCACTCTGAATTAGAAAACAGATTAAAGATTAAATATAGTAACAACCGTGCAAAGTACCCTTGGAACTCAGTTTATACGGATTTATTAAGAGCCATTGCCAAATAAATCCCCTAGACTTACTTCTAACAGTGTAGGATTATTCTTCAGTTTAGGTTTTCAGACTTTAGATGTTCATTTTTTTACCCAATGCATATGCGGAGTAGTATACTCAGCTGGGAACCAGAGAAGGGATGCTCTCCTACAGTTGTCTGAGAACATCAGGTTATCTATCGATAATTCAGAGACAACTGTCACCTGTAGCATTTGACAAACGGACAGCCTGATCCAAGAAATTCACAGGAGCGAAGGTAATGATTTCTCTGTGTGTAAACTCTCTCTGTGCATAGTGTCACAGAGCAGTAAGTGAAGTAATGTAAAGAGGGGGGGGAAATCACAACCCTTTGTGAAATGTTTCAAGCAAACATTGAAGTATCAGGAATTTGAGCTGACTTGAGAGTCGTGTAAATAGTGTCAGCTTATAAAAACAAGGTGATTCCCTGGATAGGAGAATACCCGTACAGCGTCAAAGCTCCCATGCGTATGTAAACATTCTGTGTAAATATTTGGTTGAAGGTTTCACTATAGTGAGCTTTTGCTGTCCCAGAGTGTGGGCGTTGTCTAGAAACCTGAGATCAGGAATGACATGATCTCATCTCCCATTACTTAGATAACTGCATTTGATGCATGCCTCAGGGAAATTGAAATGATCTTGGCAGAGGATAAAACGGAGGATTCAAATGTGCTCTTTAACTGATGATCTGGACTTTGAGAATGAAGTCCCCTCTGATTTCAAATAGACTTCTAAATACCAGAGAGGAGTTGACAGAAGTAAGAGAGTTCAAGGAACCACAGATTCAGTTAGTGTCAAGCTATTTAAGTTTGGTTTTAGGATGCTGTTCAGAAGATTCTATTTGCTGGCAATTTAGAGGCTTCTGCAGCTGAGGGTATGGGATTGTGTCATTCCACAAGAGGTACAAGCCATTAAAAGGAAGGGAAGCATCAGTTTGGATATTCTTTTTGGAGCATTTCACATGCATTCCACAGGCCAAAGGTAAGGCACAGCTCATAAAACTGTACAGCACATGATGTTCTTATCAAGGGGAATACATTTTGGAGCCTACTTTCATTGCTTAAGGTTCGCCAGAGAACACGAACATGTCTTTCATATATAATGAAATGAGTTTGTATTTTTAGAAGATTGTCTAATCACCCTGATTTTGTGCTATAAGGTGAGACTGTTAAAGGAGCACAGGGTGGCCTTTTGGTCAGACAATATAAGGGGCGTGCAGCAATTAACAGGCAGACAGCAGAATCAGGAACAATGATTAAATTATAAAGAGTTTTTGTCCTAAGCTATTTGATCCTCAATACATCTTTCAGGACTAAGCACATGCCTAGGATTTGTAATCAAGTGGTTGATGTTTGCACTCACCTTCAGTGTTCTGGCTTCTGAAGACAGTAACCAATGCTGCCAACAATACCGGATCATCAGTTATTTAAAACCAATTTAAGAAGCTTAGGGCCAGCAACACAAATTATTGAACCTCCAAAAAGGTGGCTAGTCATTTTGTTTCCATTATAACTTTCAGAAGATGCTTTAATTTTTGCCATTAGCTCCAAAAAGCAGCAGGGGTTAGAGTTCCACTCAGGGGCTACCAATAAAAGTGTCTATTCAATCTAAGGTCTAGATTGTGTTAAGAGTTTAAAAATCACTTCAGAAAAAGCGAATGAAAATTTAAGTTTGACAGTATCAGGTTACTCCAAATATGGCAGGTAATAAAAGAGCTTTGCCTTTATTAGAAAGCTTGACTGAAAATAATTTTAGAAATTTTTAATATGCACTTGTGTATGTTTGGCACCTAGAACATCAGCGTTCCCTAGTACCTAACTAGAGCCACTTTTCAGCTGATAGCCTCTATAGTAACAAGAAAGAGCAGAGCAGTATTCTCACACCTTATCCATACTGCATATCACTTACACTAGGCTGGCATAAAGACGGCCATGACAATTGTATGTAAGTTCTAGAAGGGCTTTTGTAGCTGCTCTTTCAGGAGAGCATGTAATAAGGCAGCCCACCCCCTCCCCCCCCCCCAATATGTTTTAGCAAGTAGAAGTATTACAAGCATCATCAAAAATGATTGACATTTAATTTGCAGAACTTCAGACAGGACTATAGTTCTGCTATTAGGTATTACCACAAAACCCTCCTGTTCATTCCAGCTCTTTCAGCAGTTCCAGTACGATTACCAAAATTATGAAATGCTGACAGAGAATTGAATAAAAACGTGACAAAATACAGTTACTTGCTCTGATTTGGACAGTTATAAACATGGGGTTTGGGCCAATGTATACCAAACACATTTTTCATAGAAAGGACCTGGAATGAGTTTCTTCACAGATTATGGTTTCCTCCTCTAGTTTGGGATTGACTCACTTGTGATTCTGGCAGGCACTATCAAATGAAGACTAGGCAACTCTTCCTCATCAGCTAAATGCTTAATAGCCAGAAGGCATGTGAATGTTTCGTAAACTGCTTAGTCAGGACCGGGGAACGTGTCTTTTTGTATGCTGAATACCACCGCAGATACACAATAGTATGAAAGCATACTGCTGACCCAGACTCCCTGAATTAAATGTTTTAGAAAAAACTAAAACTGTAGTTGATTGCAATTACATTTTGAAGTGTAAATCTCTGCCAGATTCAAGCAGGAAACACTGAGAGCATTTTTCCCTATCTCATCTCTACAAGCTCATAGAAGTGAGGTGAGTCTCTACATATTTCATTTTCTACCACTGAGATGGGAAAAGTGATCACTGAGTGACATTTTGAGCTGGAACCAAGTGAACTATGACTCAACCCTTCCTGATTTCAGACTGAGCAGATTTCCAATTGGCCTCTGAAGACTAGGCTACAGCTAATGCAAGAAGGAGCTATGGTTTGAGAGAATTAAATATAGTCTGCTATTGATTTAAAGAGAGAAGGATGGAATGCAACTGCAGGAGAAGGCTGGGAGAAAAGGCTGAGGGTGTTGGTTGTAAGCTGACTTTCATACGGACTGTAAGAAAATAGGAGTTTACGGGGTTTAAAAAGTTCCCACAAAACTGAGTAGCTGTGCTTCCCCATGTCTGCCTCTATGGTATAATTGATCTCTAGCTACAGTCACCTTCAGATCTGGTTGTTCTTCCTTAGCACGGACCTTTTCAAGGGATAGAGCTTGTGTCTGTTTCCATCTCACCTGTATGCAGCAAGAGTCACTAGACTGAACAAAAGAATTAAAGAGTATTATTTAAGTGAGAAATTCAAGTCCTCAAAAGCTACAAAATGCCAAAATTAATGTCACTTGGGAAAAGTTGACCTTTCCCCTCCCCCATAAGTAAATATAATGACACAAATTTTAATTACAGAACCATTTAATAATTTTTCCACAGCAGCCCCCTGCCTTGCTTGAAGCCCAGGATAAATACTGCACCGAGAAAGAGACAGCTCTTCCATATTTCCATCCTTAACAGGCTATTACTGGTCCCTGTTTTATTTACTGCACACCATCAAATGCCTGTAGTGAATGCAGAATTGTTTATTTCCTCATGGTGTTTCTAGAGTGCTCATCACCACAGAATCTTCATGCCTCGTAAACATTAATAAATTCATCTCCACTATGAGATGAGAGTGTTATTATCTCCATTTTACAGGTGGGGAAATCAAGACAAAGAGACTTCCCTGAGGTCAAAAAGTTAATAGGTAGAGCAGGCAGCAGTGGAACACAGGACTGCATTACTTCTAAGTGTCTGGTCTAGAGAGTTGAGTGCAGTGTCCTACTACTGGCACTTCCTAGAATGAACTCTCACACAGCGCAGCCGTGCTTACTCTGATCTTTTACATACCTGCCTCTGCAACCTTGAACTGATGTCAAGGAATCGAGGAATGTACAATTAGTGGCCTCCTGCCAACATTTTAGTTGAAGAAACTCAGCATTGTATGAAAAATCTGGCAGAAATATGGATCAAACGAACGCCTCCGGTGCAATGTGAACTTCAGTCATTCATGAGACCTATCTTTTTCTTCCTGAAGCTCCATCTTTTTTTTTTTTTTTAATTACTAGAGAAAATAATAATAATGAAATCCCCTAAATGTGTTATTTTCTACACAGTCACAACTCCTCTTCAGGACCTTGTCTTTTGTGCAAATTGAATAATGCAGGGAACTTGACTACAAAATAGTGTGTGATCGTGTGGTTGAAGATTTTATCATAAAACATAAATGTAAGAGGAACAAATTAAGGTTGTGCAGAAAACCATAAATCCAATATTGCTTCAGCTTCTGTTAACTGACTTTCTAACTCAGTTACCATTCTTTTAATAGTAGCTTTTAAGGTTGCTGGCCTTCTTTTAGTGGGAATAAAGTAAAGCAAATTCAGCTGCAAGCAATAACATGAAAGTTGAGCTTGCAATCCAGAAGGGCTGAAATCCTGCCACTTGGGAGCATCTCTTGTGCTGAAGGATTAACAACACTGCTGACAACAGGAGACAGCTGCTGCTCTAAGGAAGAAGAGATGGAAAGCTGTTGGTTATGGTCCACTTCTACTCGCACTTCTCTTTGTCCCTCACTCAGACAGACTATTGTCAGGGTTCCCAGTGCAGTATGTTCAGTTGCTGCTGTTGCTACAATAGTGCTACCGCCTTAGTCTTTTATTGGAATGAACCCTGATAAATATTTTGAATTGTTCTGGAAGAGAATAGTGTCAAACACTTGATAAAACTTGGGTACTTCTCTCCACCAGGTCTATTACAAATGTATATCTCTGTATCTCTGTTGACAGCTTGCCACACTATCGCCAGCAGCAAAGGTAACAGAAGGAAACAAACCATTTTCTGCTCCAAAACCACACTTTTTGGACTAAGTGAATGGAACAGCAGTAGAGGGGAAAAAAAAGGCACTTTTTCAGCCAAGAGGCTTTTAGCCCTGCAGAATATTAGATCTGTCTTTCAAACAACATAAGTGTTAAAAGCTCTTAAAAAAAAAAGAAAATTAATAAAGAAGCCCTACAAAGCCCTACAAAGGACAGGCAAGTAGTAGGTATTTACTACCTAGCCCTAACCATCAGGTTTTGAAAGCAACCAGGTCAGGGGCTGTCTTAGAAGCATCTCTCCCACCACTTCCTTCAAAAAATTTAGTGTAATATGACATTGCCAGGCTGGACTGCACAGCACACACACGATGGCAGTCAGCCATCATGGGGATTATCTACCATCACCTAGGGATCATTTAATTATTTAATACCACTCAGCTGAAATGAAATACCCTTGCCATTCTGAGAGAGGAACATCTCAATGGGCCTGGAAAAGGCCCAGAAAACCTATGAACGAATTGTTTTTGTGGGAAGTTTTCACATTTTTTAGAAGCTGTTCTCTTTACATCTGTCTTGTCTAAAACCTATCACCGAAAAAAGTTTATTCTCCAAGAGAAGATGAAGTCATCTTTCCCCAGGTGAATATTATTTTGGGTAGCACACTGAAACAAAAATGATTACCATTACATCATACAATATAAATAAAGTTACAATGTCATCTTTTCTCCTGTTTCCATAATGGTCAATGAAACTGGGAGCAAGAAGTATGCTGGAGGATGCAGACACCGAAGTTCCCATTCTCATAGATTTGAGGGGAAGCAAGCAGGGTATTAGTTAAAAAAAAACAGGGATTGAATAGACCATGTGCATTCTACCTTATTATTTTAAAGAAACAGTTTATAGCTTTAACATCCTGGTTTTTTTTTTCCAGGTATGACACGCAGAGCTGCATTTGCAAGACCAGATAACATGAACAAAGATAAAAATAGTGTCAGTGTCCATTTATGATCCTATAATTCTAAGGTGTCAGTTAACAAAGAAATTGAATACAAAACATGTAGAAGTGGGAAAAAAAAGGAAAAAAAGGCCAAACCTACAGGCAAACTATGTAGCTTTATGCAAGCTGCATGACTGACATAAGCTATTTACCATTTTATCAGTGATTGAATAATAGAAGCAGGTGTTCCTACTGGTCTAGGCGGAATACTCTCACTAAACATTTTCTAAATCTATCGCTCTTGTATCAGTGATGCATTGTGTTGCTGTATTTTCCAGGGCCTAAGTTATGAAATAAATTCACAATACACCAGCTTAGAATCAGCCAGCAATGCTTATATCTCGGGTAATGTAAGCTATTAATTCTTCATTTAGGGGAAAATTAATTCAGTTCCTCCAAAGAGATAGTGTATTTTTCTTTAAATTTTCAAGTACAGCACACTGTCTGTATGTAAGCCATGAACAGAAATAACAATTTTAACAATTACTATTTTTCCATGGACTTCAAGAAGAAGAAAAACAAGAATGTGCAAGTAATAAAATAATTCAAACCCATCTATCTATATGTTTTAAAACATTGCAACTTTCACATGCAGTTTTGAATGCTCCTAAAGAATAAACTTATTTAGGAATATTTCTAGTACATGCTTCTTTTGTTTAATTAGAAGACCTGTGGATTTAAAGTAAGTATTTATCTAAAATATAGAAATAACATATATCCCTATTCTCCCAATGCATTCATCACCAAGCAGCAAAGATGGCAAAGGCACACATACACAACCACTTTAAGCTTCATAAAGTTTCAGAGCTATCTCTTTATAGCCTTATTAATTACGTTTTTAAGAGCAAAGATGATCTGTTCTTTTCAGCCACCATCCGTTCCCATAACAAAGCCTATTTCCTTCAGAAATGGAAGTTCATAGTAAAGCATCTTATAAACTTTTTTTGTGTTTTATTTCTCAATCTATATTTTAGCAACATATAATAGTTATAGAAAATTATCCAAATAATAAAATAGATTCTTTTTAATGTTTGCTACTATTTCTTGGAAACCTTTTTAGTTATTAGCAACGCGGTGTAGTTCTTTATATTGCTGTCTCTTACACCTGTGAAATCACAGGAATAAGCACGTGCTTTGGGAGCAATGAAAAATGCACATATTCATAGAAAGTAAAAGTACCAGATCTGATATATTCCATTTTTTGTCTCTAGAAAACAATTCAATAGGACTATGTATGGAAAAGGACAGAAGGAGTGAAGTAAAATTAAGTCATACTGCAACAAATAGTAAAGTAGAAAGTGGGGCTAAACTTGTACACTACCCGCTGGAGATCAGATCATGTCGAGCAGGTTTGGAAATGAATGGCTATTTTCATCAGATTCCGGTTTCAATTTGAGTGGTGAATATCAGTGTTGTGTTCTAGCTCATCCCCAAGCTCAACCAACAAAAAAAATACTTTCTTCAAAGAGAAGAATGCTAACTTTAAACTCGTAATCCCAACTTTACCTTCCAAAAGTACATGCTGTACAGTGATTCACTACTGTTGCTTTTATGTCTGCTTATTAAACTAAGTTCTAGGTTCTCTTGTCGTCTCTCCCATCTTTGTTCATCATACCTAACAGGCTCAGGTATTTACCTCTTCATTACATTTGCATTTCATTTTTATTTGTTGCTGTTGACTCTATTGCCATTGTACATAACATCAAAAATGCTGCCTCCTTTTATTGCTTCATAGTCTAACAACACTGTTTGACACTAAAAGGCACTATAGAGCAAGCAAGAATTAAAAACTAAGTCTTGGATTTATAAAGAAGGTAGTAAGAACAGTGACTACAGCTCTACATATAGAGACAAAACCTTCCCTACCACATGCGTGACCAATGAGCCACCGCTGTGGCGAACATTCCCTTTTTCTGAGCAGAATTTACACCCTGAGATGGATAATTGTTTCCTAGCAAAATCCTGTCTTGTAGAAGTGTGTTTTCATTGCTTGCAGGAGAAGTGTCTATGTGATCAATTTTCCCCTGCAATATTTTATATCAAAAAACTCCCCAAAAACCCTAGGTACGGCTTCTTAACCAAGCAGACACGGACTCAAACACCTCTACACAGAACACCCATCTTTCCTTCTCAGTGGAGTAAAGCGTGATTGAACTCGTGCATGTACTATCACAGAGAGTTAGCAAACACCTTTTTAATTCCTGGATCATTTTACTGTGTGGCTGACTACTGCACGGTCCCTAGAGAATAGCGTGAAGTTTTATGAACATTCAAACCAAATTTCTATTAGAATAAGTGAACCACCTGTTACAGATGTCTTTTTAATAACTCTCCTGGAGTATACTAGAAGTGACTCCATTAAATTAGCTTGAAATGCGTGGTTATTCTTGTCCAATAAAACTCGTTATTGAGAGTCCTTTGTGTTCATAAGCAGCCTTGGTAGCAATCCATTTCCAGTAGCAAGTCAAGACAGCACCAGCCCTTAATGTTCTAATAAACAAACGGTTTAACAATTGGGAGCTAATTGTGACAGTGGGACAGCCTGGGAAGCTTGTAATCAGGCCTGTATTGTCACAATTCATTTTCATATTGTAGCAAAATAATAACCTCAGGAGCTCTTTCGAATTAAAAGAAATCTCACTTTATACTCATAGGCGCTCAGTCTATGAAGTTTCAATCAGATTCAGTAATTTTAGACCACCTTAATCTCCTCAAAATCAACAGCCAACACTTTCTTGCTATGTCTAGGAATGACACTACAGCAATAAAATCCCATTTCCAAAAAATAGATGGGATACATTCAGTGGCAAATTACTGGTAATATTTTACAGATTTACTCCACTACACCTTTACTACAAATCTTACAAAACCAGCACTTATTTAAACCACAGGCGTGTTTATAGACAAGCAGATATTGTAAATCATAGCCAGGATCCAACTTGTAAAATAAACTTAGTTGCAAAGAGATAGCTCTTCTAGGAGTATGCTAATAAATCCAAACCTAGCTTCCAGTGTATCTAAATTCAGAGTACAACAATGCGTGAGATTTTTTGAAATAAACTACTTTTCATTCACTCAATCTCACCTTCTCTGTGTTTTTCTTAATTAATTTATTTCCAAGTAATCCTATAATACTACTAAGACTTCTAAGAAAAAAAGATATAAACACATGGAGACAATGCGTTTAAACAAAGTTAAAAAGAGGTCCTTCTACACAGGAGCTTAAAAAACATTAAGAAATCAGAGCAACACCTTCAATGCTTCAGAAAAGGAAAGCTGCAAAAAACACCACCCAAGGCTTCTATTGTTGTTCACAATTGTCCAGACAACAAATCCATTTGCCCGTTTGGTGTGACGCACAGTCTTTGCTTTAAAAAAGGCCTGGAACTACCATAGAAGGGTTGTCAGGCACTGGAACTCCATGGCCTTGTTAGAGACACATGAAAAGCTTGCAAACCACGTCTACTCCAGTTGAGTAGGAAGTATTTCGTCTCTTCCACAGACACTGACTTTCCCCTGACCTTTTTTAACAAACAGAAGTCAGAAAATTAAAACGGTCATATATTCACTGACTTCTGTTCAGGGAAGAAATGATACGTCCACTGAAAACAAAATTAGAATTGTTCCTAAACTGGTTTGTGGACACAAGTCATGCCCCTTTCAATTCATTCTGGACACAATGGTCAGATGTGACTTTTTTTATTTCTTCACCTATGAGAAAATTGTCTAAATTATTTTTTCTGCCACAAACCAAGACTATTATGGAAAATCCTATTATTAAACTAGCCCCACTGGAATTTCACATTAAATTCCAAAGAAGAAGAAAGCAATTTGGTCAACTACCTTGTCAGAGGTCATGTTTAGTCACTTCTCTACTGAATTGAGTAAGAACATCCATCCCATTAAGAACATGTACTTAAGAACTAGCTAGACTCTCTTAATTATAATATTGTAAAATAAAATTTACTAAATCCTTGTTCTATGTTTATTTGGTGTTTCTTATTACAACAAATGCATAAAATCTGAATTTTTAATTTCCCAAAGTTTGGCAATTAGCTTTCCCAGTAATTTTAAGTACTCATTACACCAAATTACAATCTCGGTACGCTTTTAACCCTTTCTTCCATGAAAACCAAAGGAAACAAATCTAATCCCAAATCTCAAAACAAGCGATACTGCTTATTATTATACCAGAAGTTTGTAGGTAATGAAAAAAAAACTTCTCTCATGATGACTGCCCTTTATGCACCTGATCTCTTGACCCAGGTTTCAAGGCGGTTGTTGGTTCAGAAATTTGTGCATTA